>NC_142790.1:30155006-30297506 GCF_988280905.1 Pimephales promelas | reverse complement strand
CCTCCATGATCTCCTTCACCAGCTGAGCGTTCCCTGCGCGACACACACTCCATCAACTCTACACTCATCAACTCTACTCTCCATCAACTCTACAACTCATCAACTCTACACTCAATCAACTATACACCCGAGTCCTCCTCCACGATCTCCTTCACCAGCTGAGCGTTCCCTGCGCGACACACACTCCATCAACTCTACACTCATCAACTCTACACTCCATCAACTCTACACTCATCAACTCTACACTCATCAACTCTACACTCATCAACTCTACACTCATCAACTCTACACTCATCAACTCTACACTCATCAACTCTACACTCCATCAACTCTACACTCATCAACTCTACACCCATCAACTCTCTCCATCAACTCTACACTCCATCAACTCTACACTCCATCAACTCTACACTCAATCAACTATACACCCGAGTCCTCCTCCACGATCTCCTTCACCAGCTGAGCGTTCCCTGCGCGACACACACTCCATCAACTCTACACTCATCAACTCTACACTCCATCAACTCTACAACTCATCAACTCTACACTCATCAACTCTACACTCATCAACTCTACACTCATCAACTCTACACTCATCAACTCTACACCCGAGTCCTCCTCCACGATCTCCTTCACCAGCTGAGCGTTCCCTGCGCGACACACACTCCATCAACTCTACACTCATCAACTCTACTCTCCATCAACTCTACAACTCATCAACTCTACACTCAATCAACTATACACCCGAGTCCTCCTCCACGATCTCCTTCACCAGCTGAGCGTTCCCTGCGCGACACACACTCCATCAACTCTACACTCATCAACTCTACACTCCATCAACTCTACACTCATCAACTCTACACCCGAGTCCTCCTCCACGATCTCCTTCACCAGCTGAGCGTTCCCTGCGCGACACACACTCCATCAACTCTACACTCATCAACTCTACACTCATCAACTCTACACTCATCAACTCTACACTCCATCAACTCTACACTCCATCAACTCTACACTCATCAACACTACACTCCATCAACTCTACACTCATCAACTCTACACTCATCAACTCTACACTCATCAACTCTACACTCATCAACTCTCCCCATCAACTCTACACTCCATCAACTCTACACTCCATCAACTCTACACTCCATCAACTCTACACTCCATCAACTCTACACTCATCAACTCTACACTCATCAACTCTCCCCATCAACTCTACACTCCATCAACTCTACACTCATCAACTCTACACTCATCAACTCTACACTCATCAACTCTACACTCATCAACTCTACACTCATCAACTCTACACTCCATCAACTCTACACTCCATCAACTCTACACTCATCAACTCTACACTCATCAACTCTACACTCATCAACTCTACACTCATCAACTCTACACTCATCAACTCTACACTCATCAACTCTACACCCGAGTCCTCCTCCACGATCTCCTTCACCAGCTGAGCGTTCCCTGCGCGACACACACTCCATCAACTCTACACTCAATCAACTCTACTCTCCATCAACTCTACACTCATCAACTCTACACTCATCAACTCTACACTCATCAACACTACACTCATCAACTCTACACTCATCAACTCTACACTCATCAACTCTACTCTCCATCAACTCTACAACTCATCAACTCTACACTCAATCAACTATACACCCGAGTCCTCCTCCACGATCTCCTTCACCAGCTGAGCGTTCCCTGCGCGACACACACTCCATCAACTCTACACTCCATCAACTCTACACTCCATCAACTCTACACTCCATCAACTCTACACTCATCAACTCTCCCCATCAACTCTACACTCCATCAACTCTACACTCCATCAACTCTACACTCCATCAACTCTACACTCATCAACTCTCCCCATCAACTCTACACTCCATCAACTCTACACTCCATCAACTCTACACTCCATCAACTCTACACTCATCAACTCTACACTCATCAACTCTCCCCATCAACTCTACACTCATCAACTCTACACTCATCAACTCTACACTCATCAACACTACACTCATCAACTCTACACTCATCAACTCTACACTCAATCAACTCTACACTCATCAACTCTACACTCATCAACTCTACACTCATCAACTCTACACTCATCAACACTACACTCATCAACTCTACACTCATCAACTCTACACTCATACACTCATCAACTCTACACCCATCAACTCTACACCCATCAACTCTACACTCCATCAACTCTACACTCATCAACTCTACACTCATCAACTCTACACTCATCAACTCTACACCCATCAACTCTACACTCATCAACTCTACACCCATCAACTCTACACTCCATCAACTCTACGCTCCATCAACTCTACACTCATCAACACTACACTCCATCAACTCTACACTCATCAACTCGACACTCCATCAACTCTACACTCATCAGCTCTACACTCATCATCTCTACACTCATCAACTCTCTCTATAAACTCTACACTCATCAACTACACTCATCAACTCTACACTCCATCAACTCTACACTCATCAGCTCTACACTCATCATCTCTACACTCATCAACTCTCTCTATAAACTCTACACTCATCAACTCGACACTCCATCAACTCTACACTCATCAACTGTACACTCATCAACTCTCTCTATAAACTCTACACTCATCAACTCTACACTCATCAACTCTCTCTATAAACTCTACACTCATCAACTCTCTCTATAAACTCTACACTCATCAACTCTACACTCATCAACTCTCTCTATAAACTCTACACTCATCAACTCTACACTCCATCAACTCTCTCTATAAACTCTACACTCATCAACTCTACACTCATCAACTCTACACTCCATCAACTCTCTCTATAAACTCTACACTCATCAACTCTACACTCATCAACTCTCTCTATAAACTCTACACTCATCAACTCTACACTCCATCAACTCTCTCTATAAACTCTACACTCATCAACTCTACACTCCATCAACTCTCTCTATAAACTCTACACTCATCAACTCTACACTCCATCAACTCTCTCTATAAACTCTACACTCATCAACTCTACACTCATCAACTCTACACTCCATCAACTCTCTCTATAAACTCTACACTCATCAACTCTACACTCATCAACTCTCTCTATAAACTCTACACTCATCAACTCTACACTCCATCAACTCTACACTCATCAACTCTACACCCGAGTCCTCCTCCACCAGCTGAGCGTTCCCTGCGTGACAGTTCTGTTGCAGGTTCCTGACCTGTGTCCATTCTCTAAGGGTTCGGATCACGTTAATTGCAGATGCGTCGCGGGTCGATGAGATATAAATCATTAAAAGACTTTAATGCTTCACCTCAAAACGCAACAAGAGTGCACCCCTTTTAATTCTGTTTTCAACAATGTATTTCTCTTCAGGGAAAAGCAATCAAGGAAAACGTGCATAGAGCACAATCTAGTGGTCATTACATGAAACAAAGAAAACCCAACATGAGATTGCTTTAGAACTTATCAACTTTAACTAAAACAAGCTTAACGCAAGCTAAGAGTGTTTTCCAACAACGATGTAATGAAACAGTGATCATTTAAGTTTGAAGGGAGTAAAGCCTGTATTTAGGCTATAAAAATAAATGTAAATTTGCCAAAGATTTCAGGTGAAGTTAGAGCAGATCTGCACATCAACCCCTATAACGATCAGGTACAAGTCAATCCAGACATTTTCTATGTATTTTGCACACTGAACATTGGTTAGAGCTCTTCATTTTGGACTCTCAAAGTGCACCAGATAAATGAAACCACAGTATATGATAGTGTCCTCAAAATATCAATCTAATTACCTTATTGTTAAAATACCAAAAATATGCCCTTGTAAAAAGTGTTTATCAGCCATTATCAGGATTTTACCGCCTCCGCCTCGTTGTGAGCCAGGAAAAACCCTGATATATACTGTCTATATTTATAAGAACTTCATGAAGAATAAGATTCATGTAAATGAAGGACTTTATACTTTGTACACTGTAATAAAATGATCAGCGTAGACCTTTTTGACAGCAGATTTTATCTTTCCACTCACCTAACTTCAGCGCATGGAAGACATCAGGCCGTTTCTTCTCATCATCTGTGAAACACAAATCAGGTGAAAAAGAAGCGTTTAATATTATCGGCCTCGATCGTGAGCGGCTCCGTTTGAGAAGAACAACAGCTAAAGCAACACTAACCAGTCCGCCTCAGAAACAGAAGCATAGTTAATAATAACAAATTAAATATTTAAAAAATAAACCAATAAAAACAAAACGGATTTAATCTCTAAACACATTCTCACTCACTAAAACACATCATACAGAAGCCCATTCGACGTGAACGCACAGAAGGTTGTCCTGGTAACACACACCACGTCATCCCATACATGGATGCAGGACGAAGTTCCTAATGCTTCATCCTGGGTTGGGGTTAGCTTTAGCTGAAGGGTTACGGTTAGCTTTAGCTGAAGGGTTACGGTTAGCTTTAGCTGAAGGGTTACGGTTAGCTTTAGCTGAAGGGTTACGGTTAGCTTTAGCTGAAGGGTTACGGTTAGCTTTAGCTGAAGGGTTACGGTTAGCTTTAGCTGAAGGGTTACGGTTAGCTTTAGCTGAAGGGTTACGGTTAGCTTTAGCTGAAGGGTTACGGTTAGCTTTAGCTGAAGGGTTACGGTTAGCTTTAGCTGAAGGGTTGGGGTTAGCTTTAGCTGAAGGGTTACGGTTAGCTTTAACACGTGAGAAGCTCACCTGGCTGTGGGCGCACGGTGGTGATGGGGTCCAGGTAACCCTTGACCTCTCTGTGCCGCAGCGCCAGCTCGAAGGCGGTCTTGCCCAGCACGTTGATCTGGTCAGGGTCGGCTCCTCGCTCCACCAGCTGCTGTGTGACGCTTAGCCTCCCGCCGGCCGCCGCTAGCATTAGCGCGCTCCAGCCAGTGCTCTTCTGCGCAAAGCTAACGTCAGCGCCCCAGTCCAGCAGCAGCTGGACCACAGACTCGTGCCCGTGCTGGGCAGCGGCGAGCAGAGCCGTGACCTCCAGGAAGCTCCTGCCAGTGACCCCGCTGACCCCACTGCCCTCCGCCGCACTCAGGTGGTCCAGGTCATCCACGAAGGCGCCGTTCTCCAGCAGGAGTTTGGCTAGCTGAGCGTGACCCCCGCGGGCCGCTATGGTGAGGACGCTAGCGCCCAGACGGTTCCGGCCGTTGATCTCGGCACCATTCTCCAGCAGGAGGTGAGCCACGGTCACATGACCAAACCTGCAGAAACCACACATGCAGACGTCTGCGTTTCAATCCTGCTACACACTGAGGCCCCGTCCACACTACTGCGTTTTCGTTTAAAAACGGAGAATTAAAACGAATACGATCTCCGTCCACACCAGCGTTTTATCTGCGTATTAGAAACGATCTCCGTCCACATTAAAACGACTGAAAACGCAGATTACGTGACCATTCACCAACACTGGGCATGCGCGTGCCGGTGTAAACAGTGAATGACGAATCAGGGAAGGATGCGTCATGACTGATAACACCCAATCATAGAGCCAAGCGTCAGCCTCTGCGTCAGCGTTTCTAAAGTTCTCCGTTTTGTATGGTTTTGTCTCGCCCACACTAAAACGCACTCGGAGATTCAAAACGCAAAACGCAGCTGCAGCGTTTCTAAACTTCTCCGTTTTAGGTCTTCGTTTTTCCCGTTTTAGTGTGGACGGGAGGTGCAAACGTAGCAAAAGGTCTCCGTTTTTAAACGAAAACGCAGTAGTGTGTACGGGGCCTGAGGCTACGTCTACGTTAGAAAACCCCATTTTCATTTAAAAACGGCCTATGTCCACAGTTCAGATGGTTCAGTGTGGATGAGAAACTTTTGGTAAAAAAACTCACTGAGAAGATTATACAGACAAAAAAATAAATAATAAAGTTAGAGCAAATCTTCTGACAGGGTCATTTTATTCAGCAGAATATCTCAGCATGGATCGTCCATCTTTCACTCACTGAACACAAGTTCGGTCTGAAACGCTGCTCTCGTGTTTCTGTGCAAATCGGTCACGTGTGCAGGACTGTAATATGAAGAAACATATTCAAGCAACAGTGAACAGCACATAACAGGCACAATACCAGTATAAACATGAGCACGCCATCGTTCAGTCCACACCACAACACTGCGTCTCAGATCTATCCGAAAGCGTATGAGTGTAGCGAGGCTTCATTACTGTGTGTGCAGGGCTCATTATGTCCAAATGAATGAGTGCTAATATTACCAAATGAATGGAATTGACTTCAATTATGAAAAACACTGAATACTAATTATACAAATTCATGAATAAACATTCTCATTACTCATTACATGTACAATGAGTCACAGTTTATCACAGCTGTAAACAAAGCAATTATAAACATAATGCTAATCAGTCATAATTATCTTCTAGTTTAATAAGTCAGATTCATCAAGCTGGTAAAAATTAAGAATAAATATGATATGAAAGAGCCTTTTCTTCTGTGTAACATAAAACAGAGGAAAAGTTTAGAGAAAATCACTGAAAAAGGCCAAGCTGACCGAAGCTACGCTCTTGGAATTAAAGTCGCATGGGGTTGAACAACACAAGCGAGAACTTTTGAACTTTTTAGGGTGAACTACCACTTTAATCTTTCTCAGTATAACTGGTCATATAAGATACACTGGCGTCTTTCTGATGGAGTCCCTTGATATTATTAAAAGACTGAAAACCCCTGAAATAGGAACAAATAGCAGTTATTTCACAAAATACGCACTCATGAATCAAATATGACAGAATTGTCACATGATCACAGCTGATCATCTTAGATAAACTAAGCCATAGAGTTGAGTTGACTCCCTCAGATCAGAGCAGGAGTGAATCTGGAGTTGTTAGCGTCATGATTATGGTTATTATGATGATGAATATGATTATGGATCTAGATCTGCACCTGGCGGCCTGCATGAGCGGGGTCCAACCGTGCTGGTTCCGAAGGTCCACTGATGCGCCTTTCCTGAGGAGGAACCGGACCAGGGGCTCGTGTCCGCCAGCGGCCGCGAGCATCAGCGCCGTGTTTCCCTCGTCATCGGTCCCGTCCACATGCGCGCGCCCGCCCGGGTCCTCCAGCACGCGGCGCGCGCTCTCCAGGTCGCCCTCGTCACACAGTCGGAACCACAGACCCACACTCATGGCCGAACGCGAAGTTACTCACACACTCACACACACTCAGAAACTTCTTGAGTTCAGCAGCTGGAGTTCCTGCGCATGCGCACAGACGCTTCCTCTAGGATTCCAGTGGGACAGCAACAGCAGAACCGAGTCACGTGACTTCAACATTGCGACTCCTGCTGGTCAAACAAGTGCAGTCAGTCACATGACATCACCATTCTCCAGCCATCCCATCAGTTCCCATGGGCGAAATCAAGCAACTGCATTTGTACACTTTATTGCGGCAGCGTCTGTAAACTGTGTGGTATTTTGCTCATTTTTGTTTCGTGACTAAACATTATTCACACGGTGAAGATACTTTAATATAAAACTGGAGGACTCACCAGCTCCAGAGAAAGCAGCAAGAGCATTTGCGTATTATGATGCATTGTTTTTTATTCGTATAATTGATCAAAGGATAATGACCATATATTATTTATCAATTATACAAATAAAAAACATACTATAACATCATGACTACATAAAATTGCATTTTAGAATAATACTATTCATAATACAGTACATCTCCTCATATAGACCCTTTTCAGAGGCTTCAGTGTGAATAAAAGTCTAAATAATGAATGACTTGTTAATGATTTGTTGTTTCTGTTCATTAAAGGATTAGTTCACCTCAAAATGAAAATGATAATTTACTCACCCCAATGCCATCCAAGATGTTCATGGCTTTCTTTCTTCAGTGGAAAATCAATTAAGTTTGAGGAAAACATTTCAGGATTTTTCTCCACACTATGGACTTCAACGGTGACCAAATCAATGCAGTTTCAAGGGGCTTTGAAGAGATTCACGACCCCAGCTGAGGAACAGGGTCTTATCTTATCTTATCTAAAAAGTAAAATAAATAAATAAACATTTGTATACTTTTAAACCACGATTGTCTTTTTTTTAAACAACATTGGGTACAAACATGAAAAACCACCAATATATAATCAAGTATTTGTCCAGACGATACCAACCACGATTGGCTTGTGCTGGTCTGACGCGCCAGGCATTGCGTCATCATGGTGGAAGGTCACGCTAGCCAGCCCCATTGTTTTAAACTACAGGATACGCACAAGAAAGGACCATTTTAAACAATAATAAAAAAAAATACATTTACCAGCTTCAAACCCTCTGAGACTGACTGGGAGAAAAAAGGCCATTTTCCATTTGCTTGGATTTATTTAGGAGACGCTCTTATCCAAAGCAAGAGGCGAAAAGACGAGAAGAGCTTAAACTGAGTAAAACCAGAAGGAACACCAGAAATAAAGAGAGCATAAAATTAAAAAACTGAGATAACTTCAAGGGGATTGAGTCCCAGAGGCCAGAACAGCTGGTCTGAACATCATGTGATTGGCTGGCTCAGTGAGTGTGATGAGAGTCGGCGCCTGCAGGGGTCGCTCTATCTCCACGATCAGCCTCTCTCTGCAGCTCTGAGTGTCCGAGTGTCTCTCATCGGGACTGGGTCAGTGGGAATGTTGTGAGTTGGGTTATGATATGCTGCCGGTGAATCTCACATGATTTTGAAGCCGCTCTTTTCACTGCATTTATTCTGCGCATTAATTTACCTGCGCTAATATGATTCAGGATTCAGGGGCCATTCACTGATGCGGAACGACTGAGGCTTAAAGGGAAAGGTCAGCAAAAAATAAAGTTTTGGGTGAACTTTTCCTTTAAACTCCCACAATGTTTGTATTTATTAATGTTTGCACTTTACATGCTGTGTTATGTTATGATGTGTCGATTTATGAATTAAAAAATATGTATAATGCCCTTAAATGATCTTACACTTAGTCATCCATGAACCAATTAGACTACAATATCCATGGATGGGTTAGGGTTAGGTTCTGAAAATATTAGCAAACTGATTGTAAAAATTGATATTGATATGATATGTCCAAAATAAAGAAATAAAGTGCGCCTGAAACTGAAGGATGAGCAGAAGCTCCTGATGAAACGCATGCACACACACACACACACACACACACACACACACACACACACACACACACACACGAGGGTCCGTGATCGAGACGACACACTTCATTCCTTCTTCCTGCAGGAGAAACACCAGAAATACATTTAGTCTCTGATAGCGGAAATGAACACTAACCCTGGGAACATTTCATCTAGCAGCTTCCACTTCTGAACACACGAAGGAATGTGAGGATTATTTTTAGAAACAAACACAATTTTTTCTCTAAAACGATTCGTCTGAAGTCCAGACACAGTTGATGAACATGATGATAACCAGCACTATCCAGTATTATCCATCTGGATGTCTGCCTGCACTGACAGCATTTTATGAGAACTGAGCTGGACGATGACATCAAGGTTTACTCCAGAGCGACTATATATATATATATATAAAAATGGGCCAAATTAGTAACTTTTTTTTACAACAAAAGCGTGTTTCAGCGACGTTGAAACACATTTGATTGCATTATTGTCCTGTTATCTCTGTAAAGCTGACTCGACTCCACCTGAATCTTCCAGAATGAATCTGAACACACGAATCTCTTGATGAATTATTTGATCTCTGGAGTTTATCTCGTTCCTCTCGGTGTCGAGACCTCTGGCAGTTTCCCATATTCCCCCAAACATGTTCTCACGTCTCCTCTGGGACGGCTGTTCTCGCTCAGACATTTCTCTTCTTTCAAGACCTTGCTCTGAGAGAACAGAAAACACGCTGAGCTGAAGTGTGTGTGTGTGTGTGTGTGTGTGTGTGTGTGCAGAGGATCCGCTTCTGTCAGCAAGAACAAAAGATCAGATTAAAATTTCAAAGACTTTTCAATCAGTGTGTTTGTTCCCGACTGGCATCATCTGATATTGTTATGCTAATGAGAGAAAAACTAGTAAAGGGAAAACAAGTGTCAGAAAATGTCCTTTAGAAGGAGAACACGAGGAACTGCGGATCTCTGAATCACAGCCTTAAAAAGGTCAGAGAGAAAACTAAAGCACCATGGTACAACTGTACTTCGCATGTTATCAAGAGAGAAACTCGTAACTTAGATCGTAAATGGAAACAAATTAATTGAAAATAACCAAAATAAGCCAAGGTTTTTATTTAACACTGTGGCTAGACTGACTAATTAACAGACATCACCAGAGCAAAATATACCGTCAGTTTAGTAGTAATGATTTTATGAATTTCTTCACTGAGAAAATAGAAAGCATCCGAAACACAATTATAAATGTACAATCCTCTATGGTGTCTTATGATTCAGCCTCAATTATGGCCCCTCTAGAACAACTAAACCGCTTTACAACGATAGGACAGGAGGAGCTAAATAAACTTATCATTGCATCTAAACCAACAACATGTTTATTAGATCCAATACCCACTAAACTACTGAAAGAAGTGTTACCTGTAGTGGAAGAGCCTCTCCTCAATATTATTAACTCGTCTTTATCTTTAGGTCATGTTACAAAAATATTCAATTTGGCAGTATAAACCCCCATTAAAGCTACACTGTGTGGTTTTTACCCCCATCTAGCGGTGAAAAGGTATATGACCATCCAGTGAATATTAGTTTCTGTTCCTCTCAATTCCAATTTCGTTTTAACTCCTACGGTGGCCAATATAGTCCAAGATTAGCATGGCTTCCAGTTCGACCTCGTCCATGAGTGTTAACTCAAGCGTAAACGCGAAAGGCGAAGCTTGAATTAACGGGTATGTCCCTCTTTGGCTAATGTACTTTCAAGATGGAGGGGCAACATGGCGACCGACATCAGAACCCCTTACCCGTATGTGTTTTCAATGACACTCACGAGAATACTTTATTACTTGAACGAAGTAAACGAAGTGTCTCATTATTGTTGCCGTGACTACTGAGGTCAGGCACACCTGAATCTATCAATTTGTCCGATAATGGCAGACAGGAAACAAAGGAGCTGGCTTAAGTTCAGGAAGTAGTGCTGCTGTGCATAAAGCCAATTACAGACCCATTTCAAATCATCCATTTATGTCTAAAATGTCTAAAAAAGAGACGACGCGACGCCTGTATTTTAGACTACTTTATAATAATAATAAAGTTGCCTATCGCGTTCGCTGGCTTATAACGTTTTTACATGATTTCTGCTAAATCACAATAGCCCATAGTGTAGGACTAATGTATAATTTAATTTTTATGTTTTTTGATTTTAGTGTAAACATTACAAATGTCAGATGACATCAATAAAGTTAAATGTACGTCGCATTATTTCATAACATTGGCCGTTATGATTTCATTAGACATGATTGACATAATAGTTAGCAAATTGTGTTCAATTACACTATACAAAAATTACGTGAGATATTGACTATGTTCTCATGATAATCGCAGGAATCAACATCAACAGCATCAAGATTTAATTGATTCACAACACAATCTGAAGAAAAATTACAGTCGGGAAGTGCACTGTTAGTCAGATAAAGTTTATCAGTAACTTACGCCATAAGAACCAGACACAGGACTAACGTTACGTGATACATGTAATGTTTCTACTCACAACTATCACTACAATACACATCACAACACCTGAGTTCAGCTGGAAAACTAGCTCAGTCTTGTGGCAACCTCGGCAATAAAACATAACGGAAAAAACCCAACAAAACTAAGAGAAACGACTGTTTGTTAGGAAGTCTGCTTACAGCTTTTGTAAACGAAAGCTAGCTAGACGTGTGGGAATTATTGAACTGGTCTAATTATCAACAACGGATGAATGAACAGCACCACCGTCAAAATGACAAACTACAAGCTAGCGCAGAAACATACAACATAGAAAGCAAACAAGTTTACAAATAAGAGATTTACTCACAAGTTCATCACAAGATCGGCAGGCAGGGTCAGCATCGCTGTTACAGTCCAGTGCTGGTTTTAAACCCGCGCCAACGAGTGAAAGCCGACCGAGTGGACTCATGTCCGGTTCCGATTCTCTTTCCCTTTTTCTGGACATTTCTGAGCGAGTTTTCTTGGATAGTAGCTGCTTCATACAGTATGTTGTTGTTGATGTGTGTGACGTCGTTGCCGTAAAGCATTTCGTGATTCTCGCGAGCGGTGTCAGGGGCGCTGGCACAAAACATGATACGCTAAAACTCTTCCCAACTGAGATAAATGGATGAACAAAGACTGCATTCACCTCTTATTTATCATGTATGTCATATCATAATTCCTACCATTTATTTATTTGTAATGTTTTTTTTTCCTTACAAATATCCTTATTTTTTGCTCCCGCTGGCTATATTTTCTTTGTATTCTATATAAGAAAAGGAAGTTATGCAGCCATGTTTGTAAATCTTGAAATTGCAATAAAAAAAACTTGCATAGCTGATTTTCCGGATGATTCGCTGTACTACTATGACTTTGTTAACCACTGAAAAGTCTTTGAAGAAGCTGTTATATTAAGGTGCAGATCTTGCATGAGTGTCTTTAATACATGAATAACTAACTGTATTTTTTCTATGTACACTTCTGAAACGCACTTTCTGTAAAGCTGCTTTGAAACAATATGTATTGTGAAAAGCGCTATACAAATAAATATAAATTGAATTGAACAGCGTTCATATCATTCATAACTGTGATGAGACTGATGACACACACACACACACACACACACACACTGGAGCTGGATGTGATTACGAGGCTCTATTGTCTGCTGAGCCGCTGCTGTCGCTCGGGAGGAACAGCGTTTGGAGGCTTAAACTCCACGACGCCGCCGGCTTTATGAGTCTCACAATGAAGCAAATCTGAACCGCACGATTGTCTATAACTCTATTATCGCAACTGTGTTACTCTAATCTCCTCATGCCACCATAAGGTATGAAGAAATCCAGATAATATAAACATAAATGTCAGGATTTCCTGCTCTGAAACAATGTGTTCGGCAAAAATCATGAAGTTGAAGAGAAGAGAAACAGAACCGGCTGAATGAGCTCTCTTAAACACTGTTGAGGTCAGAGGTCAGGCGCTCCTGAGCACCAGTGAGTGCAGATGAACAGATGTCCGAGACTCATCAGGGAATCTTTGGCTCGGTCCTCTTGGCCATGCAGCGCTCGGATGGCGGAGCGGCACACGGGAACATCACACGCGTTTCGCAGAAATATTCCTCAGTGTGTTCGGCGTGTTTACTGAGAAAACCAGACCTAGAACAGACCAAACACACACACACACACACACACAGAGATCATCGGACGCCACACACACACACACACACAGAGATCATCGGACACCACACACACACACAAACAGATCATCGGACGCCATACACATGTGTGTGCGTGCTCGTGTGTGTGTGTGGCGTCCGATGATCTCTGTATGTGTGTGTGTGTGTGTGCATTTTGTGCCAGGATGTTCTAGGATTGATTTTAAAATTTTTAAGTTTTCTTATAAATGCTTAAATGGTCCTTTCTAACCTTACACAGCAACATGTCCCACCGAGGTCACTGAGGTCGCCGAGGTCGGTCGTGGCTGAAACAGAGGGCATCGGCCCCTAAACTATGGCCTAATTGACCATTGTCTGTGAGGTGGCCCAACATTCTCTGCTTTCTAATCTAGACTTAAAACATATTCATTTTCTTTGGCTTTTACTTCAGTTTGAGAGCTGTATGTTTTTGTCTTCTAGTTGTCATTTTATTTTTGTTGTTTATTTAGGACTTGGGATGTATAACACTTTGGTCAACTTCTGTTGTTTTAAATGTGCTCTAGAAACGAACTTGACTTTGGATCAATGTATTGGAATTGATCTATTCAGATCAGAATCAGAAAGGCCCTTCGTATCGTCCATCAGCCGGATGTGGATGTTGAGCTCAACTTTCTTCTGTTCTGTGTTTTCCTGAGATTCATTATCCCTTCAGAACGAGCCCAGAGAAAGCGGCTGGAAATGAGATGAGTGATTCGACTGAACAAATCCTCCGTCAGGGAAAATGATTCGGGGAATTCTGCATTCAGAAGCTTTTCCCGTATTCAGTCGCAATCCTGATGTTTCTGTGATGTGACAGAAATACAGAAATATACCCCGAGCGCCGCGTGATGAATGATAACGGGACCTCACCCGCACAGGCTCTGATATATATTTAATGTTTTCCATGGTCTCCACGGCCTGATGGATGATCGGCTTCACCGGTGATTATATTAGTGTCTATTTCCAGCGTTCTCCCTCAGAACGGCCCGACTGGCCCTGACACGTGGATCGCAGTGTGTGAAACCGGGACTGGTGTGCATCATCATCATCATCATCATCATCGTGTATAGTATTTGCTGTGCTGGAGCCAAAGAAGACTCTGGAGTGAGTAATGTGACGGATGTGTCAGTGTTCAGTGTTCAAAATGAGTGTCTATTTATTTCCTTACAATAATCTATCACTTGATACAGCTGAATGGAAACAGACACACAATCTTCCGTGTTTACAGTAAATCATGAAAGTCTCAAGATAACGAGATTCATTGTCACCCATTAGCGTGGAGCATAAACCAATTAGACTACAATATCCATGGATGGAGCCTAATATTATATATTTTTGCTTCGATTCCACTAAACCTGTGTTGTGATTGTAGTGTAGTGTTTTGCATCGGTATATCACACACTTTGTTCAATGATTCCTCTATGTGTGTATTCTCTCTTTACTGAGATGTGCGTGTACTGTACATGTAGTGCCATAATGAAGCCTGGATCTCTTCTTTTGTTCTACAATATTTAATGATTGTACGAACACTGACTCAGTGAAAATATCGGTTGCTTTTACGTGTGTGTGTGTGTGTGTGTGTGATCTACAGTCATGTTTCAATCGTATTTCACAGTAAATGTGTTTTTTGAAGGAATGATTGTGCAAGAGCCAGATTTCTTTAAAGATGTGAATGCAACGCAATGTTCTGAACATTAGACAGCCTGTGTTACAGCGATAACCGTTGGAGTTTTGTGTCTAGAGTTTAGAAAAATGACTTCAAGGTTCTGAAAATAGTAGCAAAGTGATTGTAAAAAACGAATATTCTCAAAATGTGATTTATCAGCCTTCATGAAACGTTTTAATGTTTGAAGAATAGTGTGTTCCTTTAACGTTTGCATAACATTCATAAATCACGTTTTCATAACTGAATGGGAGTGTGTGAATCCTCACTGCTGGTCCATTGATCTGGCAAAGAGCAAAAAGAGCCACAATCTTCTAATCTTCTTAACGAATTCTCCACGTGTCGAGCCTGTAACGAGTGATGTTGTGCATAGCAAACCTGCATGATCGAGCTGT
Organism: Pimephales promelas; assembly: GCF_988280905.1. NCBI lineage: Eukaryota > Metazoa > Chordata > Actinopteri > Cypriniformes > Leuciscidae > Pimephales > Pimephales promelas. The sequence continues at coordinate 30,282,077 of NC_142790.1, read as the reverse complement.
CTTTGTAATAGGGTCTGAGAAGGTCAGCTGGTCATCAAAGATTACTCCAAAATTTCTGACCGACCTTGATGAAGTGATACCCTACCCTAGCTGGATAGATCAAATAAATAATTTGACACAAAATATACATTTAAAATATATATTTTAAATTTATAATAAACTTTATTATCTTATTTATTATTTAAATAATTTATTGTTATTTATTATTATACCTCACAGACTCACACACACTCTCTCACACACACACACACACTCTCACAGACTCACACACTCTCTCACACACACACTCTCACAGCGAGTCAAGCATTTGCTTTGAGTCTACGAGGCAGAGCCGATAACCTTGAGTGCTGTGACGCCTTTCTATGGACTATTAATAAACCTCATTAGAATTTCAGCTTGTCCTTTCAGTGTGAATACATGCAGACCGACAGCCAATTATATTCAAAGACAAACATCTGAGAGCGTCAGAAGAAGCATAAGGACAATCCAGAACGATCCAGAACAATCTAGAACAATCTGCTCTCGCAAGTCTTTCCCTGACAGCTCCTTCTCATCAGTGTGTGTTATATTCAGTGTTCAGTGAAGGACAGAGAGCGTGAAGGAGAGTGTATGAGTGAGACAACTGAAAGAGCGGATGGGAAAAGATTGGAGAAAAATTAGAAAAGATAAAAAGAAGAGAAAAGATGGAAAAATAAACACCATCAGTTCTTCACTGACAGAAACATCAGTCAGGACAATATGAGCATTTTATATTTTATTTTTAATATTTTAAGACTCAAAGTGAATCTGCTAAAGGGTTCATTTTAATCTGATTTCAGACAACATCTGATTTAACTTGATGTGACATATTTCTGCGCACAAACAAAGGATTAAATGCAACAGTGATGAGATCGAGCCGGCACTGCCATTCAGACACACACAGTTTAAGTGAATATGAAGTCTCCATCAACAGTAGAATGAAGGCTTTACTGTTCAATAAACCTTTCAGGAATTATTCTGTGCCGTATTAACATTTGCCAGAGAAAGAACACTGATGACTGACCTCACATAATAATGTAAATGTCAGAATAAGTGATCCTGCACATTTCATACTGTACACCGAGTTACTGCACACCGAGCCACTGCACTGCACACCGAGTCACTGTACAGCGAGTCACTGCACACCGAGTTACTGCACACCGAGTCACTGTACACCGAGTCACTGCACACCGAGTCACTGCACACCGAGTCACTGTACACCGAGTCACTGCACACCGAGTCACTGTACAGCGAGTCACTGCACACCGAGTCACTGCACACCGAGTCACTGTACACCGAGTCACTGTACACCGAGTCACTGCACACCGAGTCACTGTACACCGAGTCACTGCACACCGAGTCACTGCACACCGAGTCACTGTACACCGAGTCACTGCACACCGAGTCACTGTACACCGAGTCACTGCACACCGAGTCACTGCACACCGAGTCACTGCACACCGAGTCACTGCACACCGAGTCACTGTACACCGAGTCACTGCACACCGAGTCACTGTACGAGAGAGTCTGATGAAGGGCTGAACGCGAAACTGATCAAACGTCAAGAGGCTTTTTAAATCTCAAGAAACACATTCATCCTGATCTCAACTGCACCAATAATAACTCTGTGTGTGTGAGTGTGTGTGTGTGTGTGTGTGGGCTGAAAGCTTGTAATGCTGAGATATAAGTGAATTAGAGCGCCTGAATGAGAAACATCAGTCTTGATTATCTGAACTCAGTAGAGAATGGAAGTGTTTCTGTTCACAGAGAAATATCACTGAGGCATAATGAATGTCATTTACAATTTAAATAGAACTGGAAGGATTTTAAATAGCTTTTAAAGAGATGCTAAAACAAAATTTTAAGCAAAGAAACTGACATTTAAATAATTTGAAATGGTCGTGTGTTTCCTCAAGATCACACAGCCCTGTGCACATCACGAGATTAGTCTGATAATCATAATCATATACACTCTTCAGATTTAAAAAAACAGATCAAAAGCACCGTCTTCTATTGTTCAGTAGAAAAAACAAGAAAACAAAGGCAGAGCTTTTCAAAAAATGATATTCATAAGCATGTTTGATGGAGGTCTCGCTCTTGAGTCTGTAATTGCTAATAAAACACAAACTCATCTAATATCCTCCTCTTGCCTTCTCATCTTGCAAAAATAAATAAACATCCTTAAAATAAGATGCACAATCTAGCAGAAGCACATAACATTAAAAGGCCTCTTTAGAATGAAGTGTATTTTTCCGTTTTACACACAAAACAAGGAAAAATGCATTGAAATAAGAAAGGAACAATGTTCACAGACAAGACAAATACAGGACACTTTAGAAACAGTGAACAGAATCTGAGATTTAAACATCTGCTGAAGATCAGGATTGATAAGATATTGATAATGAGTATATCTGCAGTCTCTGTAACACATATCCACATACAGGCTTCAGCACATTATCTGATGATAGTCGTGGACAGGGATAGTCTTGGACAGGGTTAGTCTTGGACAGGGTTAGTCGTGGACAGGGTTAGTCGTGGACAGAGTTAGTCGTGGACAGGGTTAGTCGTGGACAGGGATAGTCTTGGACAGGGTTAGTCGTGGACAGGGTTAGTCGTGGACAGGGTTAGTCTTGGACAGGGTTAGTCGTGGACAGGGTTAGTCGTGGACAGGGTTAGTCGTGGACAGGGTTAGTCGTGGACAGGGTTAGTCGTGGACAGAGTTAGTCGTGGACAGGGTTAGTCGTGGACAGGGATAGTCTTGGACAGGGTTAGTCGTGGACAGGGTTAGTCGTGGACAGGGTTAGTCTTGGACAGGGTTAGTCTTGGACAGGGTTAGTCTTGGACAGGGTTAGTCGTGGACAGGGATAGTCTTGGACAGGGTTAGTCTTGGACAGGGTTAGTCTTGGACAGGGTTAGTCTTGGACGGGGTTAGTCGTGGACAGGGATAGTCTTGGACAGGGTTAGTCTTGGACAGGGTTAGTCGTGGACAGGGTTAGTCGTGGACAGGGATAGTTTTGGACAGGGTTAGTCTTGGACAGGGTTAGTCGTGGACAGGGTTAGTCTTGGACAGGGTTAGTCTTGGACAGGGTTAGTCGTGGACAGGGATAGTCTTGGACAGGGTTAGTCGTGGACAGGGATAGTCTTGGACAGGGTTAGTCTTGGACAGGGTTAGTCGTGGACAGGGTTAGTCTTGGACAGGGTTAGTCGTGGACAGCGATAGTCTTGGACAGGGTTAGTCTTGGACAGGGTTAGTCGTGGACAGGGATAGTCTTGGACAGGGTTAGTCTTGGACAGGGTTAGTCTTGGACAGGGTTAGTCTTGGACAGGGTTAGTCGTGGACAGGGATAGTCTTGGACAGGGTTAGTCGTGGACAGGGTTAGTCTTGGACAGGGTTAGTCTTGGACAGGGTTAGTCGCGGACAGGGTTAGTCTTGGACAGGGTTAGTCGTGGACAGGGTTAGTCTTGGACAGGGTTAGTCTTGGACAGGGTTAGTCTTGGACAGGGTTAGTCGTGGACAGGGATAGTCTTGGACAGGGTTAGTCTTGGACAGGGTTAGTCTTGGACAGGGTTAGTCGTGGACAGGGTTAGTCTTGGACAGGGTTAGTCTTGGACAGGGTTAGTCTTGGACAGGGTTAGTCGTGGACAGGGATAGTCTTGGACAGGGTTAGTCTTGGACAGGGTTAGTCTTGGACAGGGTTAGTCTTGGACAGGGTTAGTCGTGGACAGGGATAGTCTTGGACAGGGTTAGTCTTGGACAGGGTTAGTCGTGGACAGGGTTAGTCGTGGACAGGGATAGTCTTGGACAGGGTTAGTCTTGGACAGGGTTAGTCGTGGACAGGGTTAGTCTTGGACAGGGTTAGTCTTGGACAGGGTTAGTCGTGGACAGGGATAGTCGTGGACAGGGTTAGTCGTGGACAGGGATAGTCTTGGACAGGGTTAGTCTTGGACAGGGTTAGTCGTGGACAGGGTTAGTCTTGGACAGGGTTAGTCTTGGACAGGGTTAGTCGTGGACAGGGATAGTCTTGGACAGGGTTAGTCTTGGACAGGGTTAGTCGTGGACAGGGATAGTCTTGGACAGGGTTAGTCTTGGACAGGGTTAGTCGTGGACAGGGTTAGTCTTGGACAGGGTTAGTCTTGGACAGGGTTAGTCGCGGACAGGGTTAGTCGCGGACAGGGTTAGTCTTGGACAGGGTTAGTCGTGGACAGGGTTAGTCTTGGACAGGGTTAGTCTTGGACAGGGTTAGTCGCGGACAGGGTTAGTCTTGGACAGGGTTAGTCGCGGACAGGGTTAGTCGCGGACAGGGTTAGTCTTGGACAGGGTTTGTCGTGGACAGGTTTACTGATCAGAATAAGCTGATGATGACATCACTGCTCTCCGCAGAACTGCTTTAATGAAATGAACTTTTAATAATTGATGATCTTCATAACTGGATCACACTGTTTCTTTACACAGATTATTACTCTGAGGCTGCTTTGAAACTATCTGTATTATATAAAGCAAAAATATATAATAAAATGTAAATATTAGTTATTAGAAAAGATAATGACAAAAAAGCTTATCAATTATTAGCTTAGCAATTTTACAGTTGTTCTGTATTCCATCCGAATGGATTCCTCCCCCCTGTCATCATCACCTTCATCTTCATAATCACTCATCACAAACTCTCTCTCTCTGGTGTCATTGATCATACCTGTGACTCACTCGACTACACATCTGCATTCCTGTTTCCCTCCGTCTTCTTCATCATCATCATCATCTTCATTATAATCATCTTCATCTTCGTCCATTCTCGGATTACTCTTCGGTCCTGGGACCTGCATCAGGAGAGGACATTGTTATTATCAAGCTTTATCAGTCGTTATTGTAATAATGATGTGCACGTGCAGAAGAGTCATACCTCTGGGCTGTTATGGAGTGCATGTGTTTTCATGTGTCCGATTCACTCATCAGTCGGTCATTAATCACATGACAACATTTCATAGCCATTCTAGCCAAATCATGTTTAATTCTTGGAGTGATGCTTATTCATTTCATTCACTGCACCAGAACCACGGCTGCATGATGTCTCTCATGTGACGGTCACAAAAAGATTTTCCTTTAGTGGCCGAATATGCGGAACACATGCCTACAATACAACAGAGAGAGAGAGGGAGAGAGACAGAGATAAAAGAGTGAGAGCCTCAGGGATGAGGGAAGGGGGCAAGAGAGAGAGAGAGTGGGGGGGGGGGATAGGGAGACTGAGATGAGAGAGAGACAGAGAGGGTGAGACAGAGAGAAAGACAGAGAGAGGGAGACAGAATGAGAGAAAGGGAGAGAGATAAAAGAGCGAGAGCCTCAGGGATGAGAGAAGGGGGCGAGCGAGAGCTGTTGTTGTGAGGTTCGGCGCTGCTGGAGATCATGTTTGTGTTTGTCTCTCGTCGTCCCGTTGCGTTTGGTCCCTGCTGAGCAGATCTGAGGCCGCATGTGTTCATGGTTTGAAGCCGCATGTTAAACAGCTGATCTCAGTCTCTCTGCGCTCTGAGGGACACACGTTTGTGTCTATCAGTGATAAATAAACATCACTGCAGTGCTTTAACTCAGTGTATCGCTGCCGGAGTCACTCACAGGCCACGAAACTGGAGCAATGCAGAGTTTACATGCGGCGCTTCACTGCACTAACATGCTTATCGTTCTCCCTGATTTAGGTGAAACAGCACAGTCAGCGCATTCAAATATAAGACATTAATACTTTTAAGGTTTTACTTTGAAGTTGACATGAAAAGGAAGTTGCGCTGGTCTCCTCTCCTCTATTGTGTCATACGTCCGAGTGAAACAATGAAACGTGGGCAAAGCTCTGAGACTCAAAATCAGCTCTTCTCCATCGACATGTCATCCCTAGAATCTGTCATTCAAAAACATGGCTTTCCCATCACTGCTATCATCTAATTACTGGAGTGCCTCAGGGCTCAGTGCTGGGACCGCTTCTCTTCTCCATCTACATGTCAACCCTAGAATCTGTCACTCATGGCTTTCCCATCACTGCTACACTGATGACACACAACTCTACCTCTCATTCCAGCCAGAGAATCCGACGGTAGCTGGACGGAATCCAACTTTCCCGCTGGATGAAAGAGCATCACCTTCGACTTAAGCTCTTGCTCCATCCAGACTGAACTATTGTAAAGCTCTCTCCTTCCAGCGTCACTCAAACCTGCAACTGATCCAGAAGCAAAATCAAAGTTTGCAAAAGAGAATCCACGTCATCACAGCCGAGATCTATGAAAGTACAGCAGTAGATAAACTCTTCTGTAGATAAACTCTCATTACTAAGAATGGGAATTAAATGCCTGGGAATTACTGATATGCATTTTTACATATTTTGGTTCTTGAAGTCCAGAATGCTGATTTCAGTTTAGCTATACTTAAAATATTACATTAACATAGAAAACAATAAGAGAAACAGTACGAGAAGAGCAGCGAAAGGCGAGAGAGTCGGACTGTTGCTTTTTAATCATATCAAGCATTTAAAATGGTTTTCACTTTGCAGGATGTAGAAAGAATCAGCATGAGTCGTGTGAGAGTGGCAGTGATTTGTTTGGGTCTAATGAGAGTGCGGGGTTGTTCTGTCGCTCTGCCTCACGTGTTGTTCGAGGAAGTTGTGTTTTGCTGTTTGGGTTCGACCCGCCGGCACCATGATCAGATGCACTAGTTTCTCCATGGGAAATCCAGCTGCTGATTTCCAGATAACTCCCCATTTCCCGAGAGAGAGCCAAGGGTTCTGTGTCTGCGCACACACACACACACACACACACACTGCGTTTACAGACTCAAAGGTCAGTTTAAATACATTTCAGAACAATGAAATCTCAGTCTTGTGATTGTCATTAAAACAAACATCATATACATGTCATATTTCAGTGACATTTATACAAGCCTGAATGTGATTCACCAGATCAAGCCGGATGTTTTCTCTCCACCAACATCAGAGTTCTTCATCATGTCTCTCTGTGTTTGAATCAGCTGGTGTTTTAGAGAGAGAATCACTAACTACCCACATCACCCACTAACTAACCTCACTAACCACCCACACCCCCTACTCATATCACCAACTAACTACCCACATACCCCACTAACTAACCTCACTAACTATCACTAACCTCACTAACTACCCAAATCACGCACTAACTACCCACATCCACTACCCATATCACCCACTAACTACCCACATCCCCCACTAACTAACCTCACTAACTACCCACATCATCCACTAACTACCAACATCCCCCACTATCTAACCTCACTAACTACCAACTTACCTCACTAAGTAACCTAACTAACTACCCACATCACACACTAACTATCCACATCATCCACTAACTACCCACATCCCCCACTATCTAACCTCACTAACTACCACTAACCTCACTAAGTAACCTCACTAACTACCCACATCCACAACCCACATCACCCACTAATTACCCACATCCTCCACTAACTAACCTCACTAACTACCCACATCACACACTAACTAACCTCATTAACCACCCACATCTCCCACTAACTAACCTCACTATCCACCAACGCCCTCACTAACCTCACTAACTACCCACATCCACTACCCATATCACCCCACTAATTACCCACATCCTCCACTAACTAACCTCACTAACTACCCACATCACACACTAAGTAACCTCATTAACCACCCACATCTCCCACTAACTAACCTCACTATCTACCAACGTCCCCCACTAACCTCACTAACTACCCACATCCACTACCCATATCACTCCACTAATTACCCACATCCTCCACTAACCTCACTAACTACCCACATCCACTACCCATATCACTCCACTAATTACCCACATCCTCCACTAACCTCACTAACTACCCACATCCCCTACTCATATAACCAACTAACTACCCACATCCCCCACTAACCTCACTAACTACCACTAACCTCACTAAGTAACCTCACTAACTACCCACATCCACTACCCATATCACTCACAAACTACCCACATCCTCCACTAACTAACCTCACTTACTACTATCGCTAACCTCACTAACTACCCACATCACCCACTAACCTCACTAACTACCCACATCGACTACCCATATCACCTACTAACTACCCACATCCCCCACTAACTAATCTCACTAACTACCCACATCGACTACCCATATCACCTACTAACTACCCACATCCCCCACTAACTAATCTCACTAACTACCGCTAACCTCACTAAGTAACCTCACTAACTACCCACATCCACGACCCATATCACCCACTAATTACCCACATCCTCCACTAACTAACCTCACTAACTACCCACATCTCCCACTAACTAATCTCACTATCTACCAACGTCCCCCACTAACCTCACTAACTAATCCTCTGTCTGTCAAACACACTGTCTGTCTTCATCTTCAGTCTGCTGAGGTTCTGACCATTTGCATTTTTCTTTACAATAAATTCATATATTGTATATGATTAAATGACATTGAGATGTTCTAAATGTCCGCTCAGAACTCAGAAAGGAGTGATGTGGTGGTCGAGAACAAAACGCCTCTATTTTCCAGCTAATGTAATTAATCTCATTAATTTATCTGTCACAGAGAAGAGAGAATGATTCCCTTATATTATTTGATGAGAAATTTAGCTTTGAAACTTAATATAATAATATTGATGCACAGTCCCAAACTCTCATAAATATATATTATTGTTATTGAGAAAAATATCCCGAGGCTCGTGACACACACACACACACACACACTCACGAGTGTGATGGAGTGGGATTGCTGGAAGCTTCTAGTGATGAACATATAACTTCTGTAAGGAGATCCACACGAGAGTCAGCCAAAGCGACCATAGACACGCCGGCCGCTGAGCTCGACGCTGCCGATACTGTGGCAGCTCCACATTCATTCTTCTGCGCCGTTTGGACGTTTTCCTTTGTTGTTATTATGCTGTTCAAAAGATCTCTGTCGTGGAGCGTTTCTCTGGAGATCTCAGGCGCTCGTCTCTCTGTTGAGAAGCAGAGGCATTCTCACAAGAAGGGAACGTCCCCAAAGAGTGTGTGTTATTTATTTATTTAGACGTTAGACTGCAGTGGGAAAACAAGAAACGGCCTCAAGGTTTACAGACTATATATAATGTTCTGCAGCTTCACATGTTATGACATACTGTTCCACAATCAGAGAGAAAACTATCTGGAATATTCCTGAAGAAATCATCCCATTTTTATTATACGGTCCATTTCTGCCAAAATAAAAAAGGCAAAATTATGGCATAGTCATAATTATGAGATAGAAGGTCAAAATTATCAGACAAAGTCAACATTATGACATGCTAAGTCTGATTAAATGTTAAAAAGTCTTTTTTTTCATAATTTTTATTTTTTGTCATTATTATGATTTACAAAAGCGTGTTTTTTTCTTATGTGGCAGAGCTATGAGTGTAATATCGCATCTGATATATTCAGATGAAGACGATGATGATAATTGGTGGTGATGATGATGATGGTGTTTGTTTATAGAGAACATGAAGATCTTCCTCATGTCGATCAGATTGAATCTCTCTATAAGGATGTTTGAAGGTCAGAGACTCTGATGCGAACGACCTCTGACCTCACGTCTGTGTCAGTTCCTTTTGAATCAATATTAATATCAGGATCTGTAGTCCAGGTGGTCAGAGAGCAGCTAACAAGAAGTGCAGTGATGTCACTTCCTGTAGTCAACCTCACTGATCGCGATGAAGACATTCCATCTCCTTTAATGCTCGTTTTTCCAAAAGTTCCCAACATTATTAAATGTTGGCAGTAAACATTTAAACAATTGGACCGGAAAAACTCCAAACAGACTGAAAGTGATTATATAACGTGGAAATGCATGTGTGTTCCTCCAAATCGCACAGAAACTGGAAACAGAGCAAGAGCAGCGCATGATGAACAGACGGAGGAATAAATTACTCTGCGCATATTAATGAACGCGTTTGGAAAGGAGAATATTACTCCCTGCCATATATGAGTGGTTTCTGCAGTCTTGAAGAACAGAACAGGAACACCGGGGCTAGTTGTCACAGCCATCACTCTCTCCAGTGAATATTTCTCTGGGTTTAATTTTGATAACCAGTTTATCCATAAACACAAACCATAAAATAATGACAGCAGAAAACAACAGCGGGTGAACAAATTAAAGTGTAAAGCATGAAGCAAACGGGATTTTAAAAAACAGAAATATTACAGAAAACAAACTGTGATGGCGGACCACTGATAGCTGGGACGTATTGGTTTACTTCTTTAACAAGCTATCCAACGCAAAGAAACTTAAATTGTACCTTTTTTGATGGATGAGATGGGATGCCAGCAGGTAGTAGGTTGATAAGCCGAGTAAGGCAGGCAGCGGGCAGGTAGTATCAGACAGGATGGATTCCAGTAATCCAACCAACAACTGGTAGTTGATTGAAGAAAGGGTGTTAAAAGGCACAACTTAAATGTCAAAACTAATGTCCACGTAGTGTTTAATTGATTCAATAGCGTTTCAATAGCAAAGTAAAGAACTGTATGCTTGTACGTTCCAAAAGCTTCCTTTTTCTTTTCTTGTGTTTTAAAAAGTGAGAGGCGGCCATCTTTTTATTCAAACTTTCTCACCAACTGTCAAAATAAAAGTCCCTACAAAATAAAGGATCCTAAATCTAACAAAACATTCCAGTGCTCCAATAGCACAACAATTTAGATTAAACCAAACTCAAAATAGCTCCTACACAAACAATCATTGTTTTGGTGATCAAATATTGCCATCAGAAACCGCATACATTTATATCATATAAGAGCTGTTGTTGTTCATGATATAAAGTGGCGCAGCGTTTGCTCTGATCTGTGTTTCTCTTCAATAGTTTGATTGATTAGAGCTGCATTTCTCTGGCAGCGTTTCTCACGGTGAGGATGAAACAGACACACACACACACACACACACACTCACACATTATTCCTCTCAGAAAACGGGTCATCTGTGGGAGTATCTCTGGGACAGGGATGATGTTGTGCATCTGAAGCCTGAACAGATCCACACCCGTGAAGGCCATGTTTACTTCTGCAGTGTTCAGACACACACTGCAATTGATTTCCTTCAGCATGTAGTTAAAACACACACACACTTCAGATCTTTATATCTATAACACACACACTCTTTAGATCAATGCTTTACATGTTTTCAGACACGCGTTGCATTTGAGGAGACGCTGCTCACGGAGTCTTCTGCGTCACACCGAATGTTTATGAGGATCGTTCAGGACAGGATAATATAAACAAAGCACAGGAATGAGATCTATCGTCCTGGGTACGAGCCAACGACTGACTCACGGGGGAACGACCGACTACGACTGACTCACAGGAGAACGACTGACTCGCGGGAGAACGACCGACTCACAGGAGAACGACTGACTCGCGGGAGAACGACCGACTCGCGGGAGAACGACCGACTCGCGGGAGAACGACCGACTCGCGGGAGAACGACCGACTCGCGGGAGAGCGACCGACTCGCGGGAGAACGACCGACTCGCGGGAGAACGACCGACTCGCGGGAGAACGACCGACTCGCGGGAGAACGACCGACTCGCGGGAGAACGACCGACTCGCGGGAGAGCGACCGACTCGCGGGAGAACGACCGACTCGCGGGAGAACGACCGACTCACGGGAGAACGACCGACTCAGAACGACCGACTCGCGGGAGAGCGACTGACTCACGGGAGAACGACCGACTCAGAACGACCGACTCGCGGGAGAGCGACCGACTCAGAACGACCGACTCACGGGAGAGCGACCGACTCAGAACGACCGACTCACGGGAGAACGACCGACTCAGAACGACCGACTCGCGGGAGAGCGACTGACTCACGGGAGAACGACCGACTCAGAACGACCGACTCGCGGGAGAGCGACTGACTCACGGGAGAACGACCGACTCACGGGAGAACGACTGACTCACGGGAGAACGACCGACTCAGAACGACCGACTCACGGGAGAACGACCGACTCAGAACGACCGACTCGCGGGAGAGCGACTGACTCATGGGAGAACGACCGACTCAGAACGACCGACTCGCGGGAGAACGACTGACTCACGGGAGAACGACCGACTCACAGGAGAACGACCGACTCACGGGAGAACGACCGACTCACGGGAGAACGACCGACTCACGGGAGAACGACCGACTCGCGGGAGAACGACTGACTCACAGGAGAACGACTGACTCACAGGAGAACGACTGACTCACAGGAGAACGACTGACTCACAGGAGAACAACTGACTCACATGAGAACGACTGACTCACTGGAGAACGACTGACTCACTGGAGAACGAATGACTCACAGGAGAACGACTGACTCACTGGAGAACGACTGACTCACAGGAGAACGACTGACTCACGGGAGAACGACTGACTCACGGGAGAACGACTGACTCACAGGAGAACGACTGACTCACTGGAGAACGACTGACTCACTGGAGAACGACTGACTCACTGGAGAACGACTGACTCACTGGAGAACGACTGACTCACGGGAGAACGACTGACTCACGGGAGAACGACTGACTCACAGGAGAACGGCTAGTGCTTTGCTTCGGATAGTTCTTTGCCTCCACATCATGTATTATATTTAACACACAGCTAGCCATGGATTAACCCTTACACATGACACACAGAACAAGCGATGTGGAGTTTAGCTCTGCTAATAATGATCAGACTGAGAATCATGAGTTGAGAAACACATCAGAGGTCACCAGTGTCTGAAACCCAGTTTCATCACAGAAACTCTTACTCTTCATTTCCTCACAGATTTCACAATCAAGCGGCTCACAGAAACGCCGTCCAACATGTGGAAATGCTACTTGAGAAAGCCTTCGCATTCACTGACTTTTGCAGCAACGTTACATAAAGAAATCATGAATGTCATTGAAATTCAGCACTGAAAGAGTCCGCTGATGCTTTATTAATGAGTGAAATACATGAAGTGAAGCTCGTCTGACCTGTGAACCCTTCATTAATATTATATTTCTCTGAGCCAGACCTCATTTACCTGATGATGAAGGTGCGATTCACAGACACACTCCATTGAACTCAGTGTGTAACATGACCAGACGACAGCAGACGCATCACTTCCTGCCACACCGACACAATGGAGACTAATATTAGCAGAACACAGGGTTACTCTAGAACCTTCATGAAGAGACCCGACATTCAGATGCTTCAGGAGAAAGTGTGTGTGAGAGAGTGTGTGTGTGTGTGTGTGTGAGTGAGAGTTTGTGTTATTGAGTATGTGTGTGTGTGTGACTATGTGCCTAAGTGTGTGTGTGTTTGTGAACATCAGTGGCATCTTTAAACCTTTAATAATGGCACATCAGCAGTGTCAGAGTGGAAATGTACTGTATTCATCATGAACGTTATTTACAGATGCATCACTTCTGTTCGGGATCATTGAGCAAACGAATTATAGGACCCAAATGTGCTTCATAAATCTTAAAGAAAAAAAAGAAAATGTAATTAGATATTGACCCAAAGCTCCTATTAAAGACAGGCCTAGTTTCTTCCGATGAAATGTTTATAGTTCTCTATAAACACCAGCCTTCAAAATAAACACTGCAACGTGAATTATGAATCAACTGAATGTGCTCAGAATCACAGCGACAGCTCAGAATAAATAAGGCCCAAACAGAATAAATCCGATCATTTATTATCTAACTCATGGAAGAAACGCTCGTCTGACGGAAACCTGTTAAAATTAGCTTGGTTGTGGCTCTGTGAACTTGCACTCAGTAGTGTGGGAATCTAGAGTCAACAGGAAGAGCTGGAGGCGTTCGGCTGCGAAAACACTCAGAGTCGACTCTTCTGCTCCGATAACACACATGGATGGAAACCAGGCCTCACATATTCAGGCATTCAAGATTTATGCATTTGGATAAAAAACTTAAAGGGTTACTTCATCCAAAAATCATTCTGTCAACGTTTCTTTTTTCAAACCTAAACGACTTCAGTCAGCTTTATTTCTACAGAGATAGAGATTGTTTTAAAGCAGCTTTAGAGTGATAAACAGGAGAATGATGACTTTAAAGCAGCTCTAAACACACAACGATAAAGTCAATGGTCACCAACATTCTTCGAAGCATCTTCTTCTGTGTTACATTGAGAAATGAAGTTATACCGTACATGCTTTGGTACGAGTTTCATGTTTGGGTGAACCGACCCTTTAATATGATGCAAACTTGTCAGTCATTTATAAATGAAACAGGTCAGATTTCTGAAATGTGTTTAACCAGCTTCATATATTTATCATCAGCTAATCTCGTGTGTTTTAACTAACTGAATATAGTTTTTCCATGCAGTCATTATTTTTCCAAAGTTCATACTTTTTTGACCTGAATACATTTTCTTAATAAACACATTTATGTTGATCCTACAATTGGAATAAATACATTTTGAAAACATGATAGTTGATAATGAGCTATGCCATGATTTTCTGTGTTTCATTTAGGCATGAACATTGAGATTATAATCCAAATGGATTTTAAATGCATTCATCGGACATTCATGTGTGTGTGTGTGTGTGTGTGTGTGATGAAGACCCGTCGAAGCAGTGGTTTATGATTGTGCAGCTCTTTTGGTGAAGTCATAACCAACCCGTTTCCTGTCATTCATCGGCGCGATGGGAAAGACGTTTATATCCTTCCTGCGGCTCTGACTCGCTCGTTCTGCAGAGTACGAGGCCAGGCGCTCAAGAGCTACTATTGTCTTTTGTTTGTATCCTTAAGTCGCACACAATACACGGCTTTTCCTCCTCATATAAATAATCCGTCCTCCTGAAAGAGCCGCGATTGGCCGAGCTCTCGCTGGGTTCGAACATTCCTGCTTTCCCGTGTTTTCCTCGGATCACAGCAGTCGTTGTGTTTCACAGGAATCCGTTCATTTCAATGATCAGAGAAGAAAACAAGCTCACCATCACTAGATGAATGAACCGGCGCTGTGTGTCGGACTGATAATGAACGCTCAAACTGACTCGACAAACACTTTCACAAACGGCCTAATTCTACCTTATTTAATTAAAACATTAAATAACAGCCGACGATCCGGAGATCCTGGCGCAGGTTCACTCACGCTGGAACCGATTCAGTGATTCAGGACTGAAGCGTCTGGCTGGAATAAAGAGTCACGTGACCTCTGACCCTAGGCCAGGACGTCGCTGCGCTTGCTGCTCCACACCACCAGCGCCACCATGGCCAGCGTGAGGAAGACGGGGATGAGGATGAGGAGGGTGAGTGTGTGTTCGGGCGGGTCCAGGAACACCAGCGGGTCCAGCGTGCAGTTGGAGAAGAAGCGCTGGTGGAGGCCGATGATGAAGCGCTCCACCTGCGGGTTCGGCCAGAAGCAGCCGATGCGCTCGGCGTTCGCCTCCGTGCAGAACGAGAACATGTGATACTCCCTGAGGACAGGCAGAAAACACACATGCACATGTCTTCATTTAGCCGATGCTTTTATCCAAAGCGACTTACAATAGGTTATATATGTCAGAGGTCGCACGCCTCTGGGTCAACTAGGGGTCAAGTGTGTTGCTCAGGTAAACATTGGTGTCTCACAGTGGATTCGATCACACCAAAGGCATGTGTCTGACCCACTGCGCCATCATGGCTGCGCGTTATACTGATATCATGGAGGAAACACACAATATACTGATATCATACAGTTCCTCTCGTCTCTCAGGAGCTGATTGCCCTCCTTCATCCCCAGCTCCTCTCGTTTATATTATATTAGATTTGAGTCAATCACATTATATTCTAACTGTCAATCATATTTGATGATAA
Source organism: Pimephales promelas (assembly GCF_988280905.1). NCBI lineage: Eukaryota > Metazoa > Chordata > Actinopteri > Cypriniformes > Leuciscidae > Pimephales > Pimephales promelas. Next base: position 30,266,220 of record NC_142790.1, on the reverse strand, counting down.
TGGTCCTGACAGGACACACGTTATTACTGACATCATAAGAGCAGCCCTTTGCTTTTAACATTAATCAGTGGATCAGTCATTTCCTTCAGTCAGAGACAGAGCGTTTTAAATGAATCTGTCGATCACACACACACACACACACACACACACACACACACACACACACACAAGCTCAACGCTTTATTACACTAATAAAGAAGCCGCGCTCATTCCTTTTTCAACGACATCATTTATATCATAATACGCAGACGCTCTTACTTACACTAAACTCCTGATCGAACAATGAAAACACGAAACTAATACTGCTATAAAGAACATGGAGACTGAATGTGTGTGTGTGTGTGTGTGTGTGTGTGACTATTAGTGCCGTCCACACTGAATCTCTATTAGTCATGTGATCGTATGAATCGTTCATCAGAGGCTGAAGCGAACACACACACACACACACACACACACACACACACACTGTCATCTGGAGAAATGACATGAGGAGTGCGTGAGACACGTTTGAGCCGATGAATCTCCAACACTGAGATCTAGCAGAACACACACACACACACACACACACACACACACACGCGTCTGTGGGAAAATGACCTCCACCACTTAATAAATGAAGTTAAAGTGGTGTCCTGTGATTGATATGCAAATGAACGGATGTGTCTGAGCTGTGAATGGTCCTCGAGGATTGAGGTCTGGACACACTCACACACTCACACACACACACACTCACACACTCTCAGTAATTGGGGTCGTGTTCTGACCCGCTAATGGCCGGTCCAGCGGGTCAGTGAACGCTCATTCATATCCGAGTATTATTATCAGCAGGATTAAGACACACACACACACACACACACACTTCACCGTGCGATCAGACGCTAAAATTAAAAAGTTATTTCTCAATGTTACATTGGATCGTTCTTCAAACATTAGATTAGAAACAAGTTTAAAACCGTTAAAACCTTTCCGAAAGAAGCAGAAAGCGCTCCATGAATGATGTATTAATAATGTTTGGAGAGCAGATAGCTTGATCAGACGTTCTGGAAGAAGAGCGTGACGTGTTCGCTGTTAGCTGAGACACAAACTGAACTTCATCGTTAATTGTTTAAAAGACACTGTTGAGCGAATAATGACCGTCTACCGTAGAGAAGCTTTACAAAGTAAATTAGTTTCACATTTGATGAAGTGTGCGTCATGGATTGTGTTGTCATTAGCAGTGAAGTCAGTAGTTTAGTTTATGCGTATAAGATGATGTGTGACGCCGGCAGAGCTCGAGGTTCATCATCATACACGAGTATTCACGAGCAGCCGTGCTGGACACACTGAGATCATGACATCATCTCCTGATCTACTGACACACACACACACACACACTGATGATGTTCACCTGATGAAATGTGTGAGGTTGCATCTGTCGTCTGGATGGATCAGCTTCATGTCTGCAGTGAATCTCTCTCCACATCTGTCCATCTCCAGCAGAAGAAGACTCTGGTTACACTGGATCTGCAGCGTGTGTGTGACGGGCGGGTCAGCGCCGCCTGTGTGTGAAGAAGAGACACGCGTCAGTAGACACACACGCACCCACACACACACACACACACACACACACACACACACACACACACTCACCTGATAAAGCTCTGGCCACCAGCGCCTTCACTGCTGACAGAAGAACACAGTTTCAGTGAGCACTTTCACATCTGAGATTCTGTACAAGCATTTCACTTTCATTTAATGGAAGAATAATCAGCCAATCCCTGTTTACACCTCCTCAAATATATGAAATAAACCTGTAGGAAAACACTGTTATGAACTGAATTACTCAGAATAATAACTCTGTTTTCTATAGATGACATTTAATCATAATCGATGAACTTTGCAACATTACTGTTATTTTGTCCGTTTATTACGGAGAAGCTGCCGTATTGTATAATTGACTCGACTTTAAAGAAATTTACAACCACAGTTGTATTTTAAACCCACACCAAACTCGCCAGTCCTCCAGCAGGACCTCATGCTTTACTCCAGAGATGATGAGTGACGGACAGCGGCCGATCCTCAAGACCTTACTCCACTCAGCGCCATCAGTTCTGCATGCCACTCCGCCATCTAGACCAGCCAAGACCAGCTGAAACCAGCCTAGACCAGCCGAGACCAGCCTAGACCAACCTAAACCAGACTAGACCAGCCTAGACCAACCTAAACCAGCCGAGACCAGCCTAGACCAACCTAAACCAGACTAGACCAGCTGAGACCAGCAAAGATAATCTTAAACCAGCCTAGACCTATCCAAACCAGTCTAGACCAACCTAAACTAGCCTACACCAGCTTACACCAAACCTAAACTAGCCAACAGAAGTCTAGACCAGTCTAGTCTCCGGATCGGTCCTCGTGTTTCCAGACCTTGATTACATGTGCAGTGTGTAGTGTTCAGTGTGGTCCAGCAATGTAGAGCACAACACACACACACACACACAGGACTGGAGTGTTATTGTGCCGGATATACTGTAGCGTTTCCTGCCGGACACACACGAGGGCCGGGATAGTGTTCAGGAGCGCTAGAGTTCTGAATCCTGCGGGATCATCGGGCCGGAGTGTGTCTGTCGTCTCGGACCGCCGGAGCGCTGTGAGAAACACCCATACTGGAGTAAACCGTGCTGACGGCAGCGTCCGGACCGTCACACTCTTCAAACTCATTTTAATGGTGAAATATTACGCCTCTCTTCAGCAGACGCATCAATCTCTGCCATCCCATAATCTGTGTGACATTTCAGCCCAAAATACCAGATCATTTATTACAGCTAGTCTTGGGTGTGAACGTGTGTGTTTGTCCCTTTAAAGGCAAATGAGCTTTAGCTCCGCCTCTGTTCAGAAGAGGGCGGGGTTTTCACACGAGCTTCAGAGACTCAACACAGGCGGATCAGACTGACCCAGGATCAGGAGTAACAGCAGCTTTACGGAGAGACTTCACTGTTACACGCTTCTGAATGTTAGCGGAGACGCTTGTGTAGTTGTTGTGGAGTGATCATCTCATCATCATGTTGAACTCTTGAACTCTGAGCAGTGAACACTGCGTAGGGAATGGAACGCACCTAGTGTTTATAAGACAGCGGTCACATGATGTGCTCAATAGTGTTCAGTGTCGTCTGTGCTGACCTCAGAACAGTTTCAGGCTCAGCTGGATCTTCTCCAGTGCGTTAGAACTGGGCTCTGAACCCAACGTCGCTGGTGTGTGTGTGTGTGTGTGTGTGAACGAGCAGATTAAGGGCCGGGGATATCATAATAAGATCCTCTTCATACGGCAGAAGGAGCGAAATCTGACAGGCTGACTTTATACATGCTCTCAGAGAAACACTCACAGTCACGGGTTTCACTCTCACACTCGGCACAACTACAGCACACACACACACACACACACACACGGGAAAGGCAGATTTTCATGATACGCCCCTTTAATTCTAGCAGAGATGAGCCTCATTGGTAAACTGGCGCTTCGCTCCTGATGAATGTAAACGATGTTTCTCCTCGTCATCCTCCGCTCTAACGACTCGTGTTCTCCTGCCTGCACTCCTTATTGTTTGTTTGAACCATATTGATATTTATATGAAAAAGCTTATGCAAATGAAGCAATGAGGCGGTAATGTGTGTTGTCATAGCGACGGCTCCGTCCACTCAGAGCGGAGGGGAAAAACAATCAGCCAATCAGACGTAACGACAGGAAAGCAATTAAACTGTGCCACCAAACTGCAGATGATAAAAACAACAGTGTGTGTGTGTGTGTGTGTGTGTGTGTGTGCAAGTGAGTGTCTGTTTGTGTGTGTTTGAGAGAGGAAAAGTGTGCGTGTGCCGTGTGTGTGTGTATGTCTGTGTAAGTTTGTGTGTGTGTGTGTGTGTGAGAGTGCGTTTCTGTACGAGTGTGTGTGAGTTTGTGTGTGTGTGTGTGTGTGTGTGTGTAGATGTTTTTCTATCCCGGTGGGGTCTTAGACCTGAATGCACACAGACTCATGGGGACTGAGTGTGTGTCTGTGTGCAAGTATTTTTGTTTGTGTGTGTTTGAGTGATGTGGGCATATTCACAACAATGTAATGATCATTTTGAATGGTCATTCACACACACACACACACACACAGTAATGACAGCAGCTGATGGCGCCGCAGGATCACAGCCTCAATTAAATTCTGAAATGAAGGTGTTCGGCTCTTCCTAATGGAGCTCGTCCAATTCGCCTTCGCAATCTCCTGCCGTCGCTTCAGGTTAGTGTTTCAGGGTCGAGCTGTGTGTGTGTGTGTGTGTGTGTGTGTGTGTCACTGCTCGTTCACACAAACACACTTCCTCTTAATCACTGATGGATCTTAATCAAACATGCCTGTGCTTCTTATTTACATCTCGCAGGTGCTGTTATTCAAAGTGCATCTGTGTGTGTGTGTGTGTGTGTGTGTGTGTGTGTGTATCAAACCCATGATGTTCTTTATCAGCTGAACTACAAACACTGTGTTTCACATCCTCCGAGTAAACAAATACATAATCCTCACTGGATTCTACATTTCTTTTCAAAGTTGAGCGGAGCGTTTAACAAACAAATAGAAACTTCAAAACGTAACTTTTGTGTCACTTGCCGTCTTTTTTAATTTGTGAGATTTACGAGTACATTTTTTCAGTGTAGAAATAATTACAATAAAACCATGAAAATTTCGCGGTTGTAAATAAAACAGAGGTTATTGGAGTGTGTTTTCCTGTGACTCGCCGTTTCTTTAGAAGTGTTTGTGAAATTCACTAGAGATTTCTGTTTCTCTCAGCACACGCTGGCAGGAAGAGGATCAGCGCTCCTGTGAGTGCCCTCTGCGAAGGTCAAGAGGTCAAGCTCAGCTGCGAAGGTCAACACTGTGTCTGAAATCGCTCCCTATCCACTATATAGTGCACTATATCGGGTGTCGTCCATTTTGTAGTGGTGTCCGAATTCTGAGTGAACGACATCATTCCCTACATTCATTCACTAATCTTACCCACAATCCTCTCTGAATTCGAGTGTATATTCGATGTACACTTGCTGAAGAGTGCATGAAAGTGCGGCACGAGCAAGTTTAAACCAGAGATTACAGTGGAGGATTTGAAAAATATCCGTTAATCGTCGGAAAGCGTATTAATTCGGATATAGTAACGGTCGCCGGAGGGCGCTCGACGACACGTCATCTGTGAGCGTGAGAGTTGCAATTTAAAGCACACTATGCACTCTCTGGTTTTTTTGTAAAACAGTGACCTCTAGAGCCGCTGTGGTGTACTTGCACTGTCGTAAATAACCGTTATTCCCCTGTTACTGCATATACTGTCAAGTGCTAGACTGCTTTTTAATAATAAAGTTGCCTATCGCGTTTGCTGGCTTATAGCGTTTTTACATGATTTCTGCAAAATCAGAAGTAAATAGCCTATAGTGTGTAGGCTACTGTATAATTTCATTCATGTTTTTTGATTGTAATGTTAAAATTACAAAATGTCAGATGACATCAATCAAGTTAAATGTACGTCGCATTATTTCATAACATTGGACGTTATGATTTAGACATGATTACAATTTATCATAATAGCAAATTGTGTTCAATTATTTACAACCTCTAGGCTTATATATGTCCTAATAATTATGTGAGATATTGACTATGTCCTCATGGTAATCGCAAGAATCAACATCAACAGCGTCAAGATTTGATTGATTCATAATCAACACAATTTGAAGTTACAGTCGGGAAGTGTACTGTTAGTCAGATAAACTTGATATAACAGTAACTTACACACGTCATAAGAAATCCGAACCAGACACAGGACTAAAGATACGTGATAAATACACATCACAACACCTGAGTTCAGCTGGCAAACTAGCTCTTGTGGCAAGCTCGGCAATAAAACATAACGGAAAAAACAACAAGACTAAGAGAAACGACTGTTTTTAGGAAGTCTGCTTAAAGCTCTGGTAATCGAAAGCTATAGACATGTGAGAATTATTGAACTGGTCTTATTATCAACAATGGATGAATGAACAGCACCGTAAAAAATTACATACCACAAGCCAGTGCAGCAACATACAATATAGAAACAACTAGTATACAAATACAAACAAGTTTATAAATAAGAGATTTACTTACAAGTCCATCAACAAGATCGCCAGGTCAGCATCGCAGTTACAATCCAGTGCAGCTTTTAAGCTCGCGCCAACGAGTGAAAGCCCGACCGAGTGGACTCTTGTCCGGTTTCTAGCACGGTCCGATTCTCTTTCCCTGTTTCGAAAGTAGCGTTGATGCGTGTGACGTCGTTGCCGTAAACCATTTCGTGATTCTCACGCGCTGTGTCAGGGGCGCCACTCTCAAACTTGCATGGCTGGTTTTTCCGGCGGCGTCCCCCCCAAGCTTTCCTACCAGGATGATTCGCCCTACTAAGACTTTGTTAACCACCAAAACGACTTTGAAGCTGTTATATTAAGGTACAGATCTTGCATAGAGTGCCTTTAAATTCGATGAAACTACAAAGCTGGCACGGAGGTATATATATGTAATTACAAAATAAAGTCATTATGATTGTTGTTGTTAATATTATTTTATAAAGTAACGTAAGATAAAAGGAGTTTTATCAGTACGCGTGACGAAGCCTTTTGTGGGACAGCTCCAACTCTCCGACGCACAGTGTAAACGTCAGCGTCTGAATTCACTCACTTCATCTCGTTCAACTCCTCGCAGATACTATAGTGCACTCAAATGCCATACACTATATAGGGATTAGTGAAGGAGTGAACCAGTGAGCGGTTTCAGACACAGCACAAGAGGTCAAGCTCAGCTGTGAAGGTCAAGAGGTCAAGCTCAGCTGTGAAGGTCAAGAGGTCAAGCTCACTGTCAAGAGGCCAAACACAGCTTGCGAAGTTCAAGTGGTCAAACTCACTGTCAAGAGGTCAAACTCAGCTGCAAAGGTCAAGAGGTCAAGCTCACTGTCCAGGTCAAGCTCACTGTTAAGAGGTCATGCTCACTGTCAAGGTCAAACTCAGCTGCAAAGGTCAAGCTCACTGCAAAGGTCAAGAGGTCAAGCTCACTGCGAAGGTCAAGAGGTCAAGCTCACTGCAAAGGTCAAACTGCTTTCAGAGAGCATGATGGGAATAAGGAAGATCGTGGCGTATATATCCTGTATATATATACATATATATATACAGTACTGTGCAGAAGTCTTATATATATACAGTACTGTGCAGTCTTATATATATATACAGTACTGTGCAGTCTTATATATACATATATATATACAGTACTGTGCAGAAGTCTTATATAAGACTTCTGCACAGTACTGTATATATACAGTATATATAAGACTGCACAGTACTGTATATATATATAAGACTGCACAGTACTGTATATATATAAGACTGCACAGTACTGTATATATATAAGACTGCACAGTACTGTATATATATATAAGACTTCTGCACAGTACTGTATATATACAGTATATATAAGACTTCTGCACAGTACTGTATATATATATAAGACTGCACAGTACTGTATATATATAAGACTTCTGCACAGTACTGTATATATATATAAGACTGCACAGTACTGTATATATATATAAGACTGCACAGTACTGTATATATATATAAGACTGCACAGTACTGTATATATATAAGACTTCTGCACAGTACTGTATATATACAGTATATATAAGACTTCTGCACAGTACTGTATATATATATAAGACTGTACAGTACTGTATATATACAGTATATATAAGACTGCACAGTACTGTATATATATATAAGACTGCACAGTACTGTATATATATAAGACTTCTGCACAGTACTGTATATATACAGTATATATAAGACTTCTGCACAGTACTGTATATATATATAAGACTGTACAGTACTGTATATATACAGTATATATAAGACTGCACAGTACTGTATATATATATATATATATATATATATATAAGACTTCTGCACAGTACTGTATATATATATAAGACTGCACAGTACTGTATATATATATATATATATATATAAGACTTCTGCACAGTACTGTATATATATATAAGACTGCACAGTACTGTATATATATATAAGACTGCACAGTACTGTATATATATATAAGACTGCACAGTACTGTATATATATATAAGACTTCTGCACAGTACTGTATATATACAGTATATATAAGACTTCTGCACAGTACTGTATATATACAGTATATATAAGACTTCTGCACAGTACTGTATATATATATAAGACTGCACAGTACTGTATATATATAAGACTTCTGCACAGTACTGTATATATATATAAGACTGCACAGTACTGTATATATATATAAGACTGCACAGTACTGTATATATATATAAGACTGCACAGTACTGTATATATATATAAGACTGCACAGTACTGTATATATATATAAGACTGCACAGTACTGTATATATATATAAGACTGCACAGTACTGTATATATATAAGACTTCTGCACAGTACTGTATATATACAGTATATATAAGACTTCTGCACAGTACTGTATATATATATAAGACTGTACAGTACTGTATATATACAGTATATATAAGACTGCACAGTACTGTATATATATATATATATATATATATATATATAAGACTTCTGCACAGTACTGTATATATATATAAGACTGCACAGTACTGTATATATATATATATATATATATATATAAGACTTCTGCACAGTACTGTATATATACAGTATATATAAGACTGCACAGTACTGTATATATATATATATATATATATATATATAAGACTTCTGCACAGTACTGTATATATATACAAGACTGCACAGTACTGTATATATATATATATATATAAGACTTCTGCACAGTACTGTATATATATACAAGACTGCACAGTACTGTATATATATATATATATATAAGACTTCTGCACAGTACTGTATATATATATAAGACTGTACAGTACTGTATATATATAAGACTTCTACACAGTACTGTATATATATATATAAGACTGCACAGTACTGTATATATATATATATATATAAGACTTCTGCACAGTACTGTATATATATATAAGACTGTACAGTACTGTATATATATAAGACTTCTGCACAGTACTGTATATATATATAAGACTGTACAGTACTGTATATATATAAGACTTCTGCACAGTACTGTATATATATATAAGACTTCTGCACAGTACTGTATATATATATAAGACTGTACAGTACTGTATATATATATAAGACTGTACAGTACTGTATATATATAAGACTTCTGCACAGTACTGTATATATATATAAGACTGCACAGTACTGTATATATATATAAGACTGCACAGTACTGTATGTGTCTATATCGCGAGCTGATCCCACCGTGGCAGAGCGACTGACTTTCACATGAAAATCTATCATATGCAAACCTCTCAGCCAATCAGATATCAGTAGAATATGAATGGAAGATGGATGTGTTGTATTATTGTATGGCGTTTCACACACACACACACACACACACACACACTCCATCGAGCCGCTGACAGTGATCACACACCCACACACACACACACTCCATCGAGCCGCTGACAGTGATCACACACACACACACACACACACACACACACACACACACTCCATTGAGCCGCTGACAGTGATCACACACACACACACACACACACACACACACACACACACTCCATCGAGCCGCTGACAGTGATCACACACACACACACACACACACTCACACACACTCCATTGAGCCGCTGACAGTGATCACACACACACACACACACACACTCCATCGAGCCGCTGACAGTGATCACACACACACACACACACTCACACACACTCCATTGAGCCGCTGAAAGGATGAATATGGTCGCAGTCGCTGCTGTTCTTCCTCTCACAGCCCGAGTTCATGATCTCCCGCCTCTGAGAGAACACACACGAGCTGCTCAAGTGTGTGTGTGTGTGTGTGTGTTTCACAACACATGCGTGTGTTTGCTAAATCACTCGTGCAACTGTCTGTCTCAATCTACAACACAACTGAAGACATCTGCACAATTAGTGATCTCACACACACACACACACACACAGGACGAGTGTGTGTGATGAAGAACAGATGCGTGCCGCTGTTTCGCTGCTCAGACGAGATGATAACAAATCACATCCAACTTTCCACATGCAGACACACTTCAGACGAGGAGACGCTCGTTTCTCATGACACACACACACACACACACACACACACGCACGCACACACACACACACACACACACACACACACACACACACACACACGGAGCGGCTCTCGTTCGCATTAGGATTGCAGTGTGTTGATTCATTAGCAGCTCGGGATCATGAGGATGAGGATCACAGAGGGATGCTGGGAAAAAGCTGCAACCTTCTCAATGACACACTCCGGCTCTGAGTGTGTGTGTGTGTGTGTGAGAGTGTGTGTGTGTGTGTGTGAGAGTGTGTGTGAGTGTGTGTGAGAGTGTGTGAGTCTATGTGTGAGAGTGTGTGAGTGTGTGTGAGAGTGTGTGAGAGTGTGTGAGTGAGTGTGTGAGTCTATGTGTGAGAGTGTGTGAGTGTGTGTGAGAGTGTGTGAGAGTGTGTGAGTGTGTGTGAGAGTGTGTGAGAGTGTGTGAGTGAGTGTGTGAGAGTGTGTGAGTGAGTGTGTGAGAGTGTGTGAGTCTATGTGTGAGAGTGTGTGAGTGTGTGTGAGAGTGTGTGAGAGTGTGTGAGAGTGTGTGAGTGTGTGTGAGAGTGTGTGTGTGAGAGTGTGTGAGTCTATGTGTGTGAGTGTGTGTGAGAGTGTGTGAGTCTATGTGTGAGAGTGTGTGAGTGTGTGTGAGAGTGTGTGAGTGTGTGTGAGAGTGTGTGAGAGTGTGTGAGAGTGTGTGAGTCTATGTGTGAGAGTGTGTGAGTCTATGTGTAAGAGTGTGTGAGAGTGTGTGAGTGTGTGTGAGAGTGTGTGTGTGAGTCTATGTGTGAGTATGTGAGCGTATTTACATGTCTTCATTTAGCTGATGCTTTTATCCAAAGCGACTTCTAACTGTTATATATGTCAGAGGTCGCACGCCTCTGGGTCAACTAGGGGTCAAGTGTGTTGCTCAGGGACACATTGGTGTCTCACAGTGGATTCGATCACACCAAAGGCATGTGTCTTACCCACTGCGCCATCACCACCCCATGTGAGTCTATGTGAGTGTATGCGAGTGTATGCGTGAATGTGAGTGTGTATGTGAGTGAATGTGAGTGTGTATGTGAGTGTATGCGAGTGTGTATGTGAGTGTATGCGAGTGTGTATGTGAGTGTGTATGCGAGTGTATGCGAGTGTGTATGCGAGTGTGTATGCGAGTGTATGGTTTCAGTGATGAACGTCCCTGTAACCCTTCGATGAATCAGTTATTAAACCACAAAGAAAATCCTAGTGTTTATTTCTAATAATTTGACTAATTTCTAATCTTTTCGGTGTTGCAATAAGAGAAGTTATACTGTCTCAAATAATAATACAAAAATACATCATATGTTATAATTAGTAATAGTTTACTATTTATTAATTATAAATAGTGTGTGTGTGTGTGTAATCTGCTGACTAGAGCTACAGCAACTCCTGAAACATCACAGCAGGACACACACACACACAAACACACACACACACGTTTATTCCCTCTTAATAAAGACCCAAGTGCGTTTAAAATAATAAACTGACATGAAAAGGTAAAAATAGACTCACCGAAAATCAGCGAAAGTTTGAAGAGTGTCAGGAGATGCGGATCCATGATGAAGAAGCGAGTTTGATTCAATCACCTCAAATCTCGGAATACACTCATCGTTCATATCCAGGCAAACGGGTTCATGCGACTGACTCTGGAGCGCGGGAAAACATGCTCTTCATCCGTCAATCATCATCATCACCATCATCATCATCGGTCTATCGGATCCAGCAGAAGCAAACGCGGAGCTCCGACACTGAAGCTGTGTGTGTGTGTGTGTGTGTGTGTGTTTCCTCTCTCTCTCTCTCTCTCTCTCTCTCTCTCTCTCTCTCTCTCTCTCTCTCTCTCTCTCTCTCTCTCTCTCTCTCTCTCTTCCTACTTCAAATCATACGAACAAAACACAGATAAGACAGAATTATTAATCAAACATTAATACTCTCTTGCTTAAATATATATTCGGTATAAACAGTAAATATTAGCCTGTTAATCGATCAAAAAAAACCTTTTTTTTTTTAAAAAATATAATTGTATATTTTATATAAGACTCTAAAAACACTGGGTTTATTTGTGAACGTTAAATATAAAAATACTAATATTATTTAAAAGATTAACTAATAAATGTAAGCATATTTTCATGCCATAAGAGGCATAAGTTGAGGCAGGTGTTTTACTGTGACGATGAAAGCTTGAGCAGGAGCGCCACCGTGTGGTGACAGGAAGCGTGACTGAGCGGAACTGTAAACCCGAGCGTGTGTTTCCGGACGGAATAGTTCTCCGCCGGACCGCTGGCGCGAAAACACACATGAATATCAACAAAAACAGAGGAAACTCCTTGAAGAATTAAAATATTAAGTTTACTGGCGGAAAATGAAGTTTCGTGCTAAAATCATCGATGTTGGATGTTTAAATCACTTCACACGTGAGTTTAGAATCAGATTTTATCATTTATGATATAACGCTTTAGAGCTAACGTTACTCTGAAGTCCGTTTAGTTTAATGAGTTTGTGTGTGTGTGTGTGTGTATTGTGTGTGTCTGTTTAATGAGTGTGTGTCTGTCTGTGTTTGAGTGTGTCTCAGATGTGTGTGTGTGGTGCTGATAGTGTTGTGTGTGTGTGTGTGTGTGTGTGTAGTGCTGATAGTGTTGTCTGTGTTTCTACCCAGGTGTGGTGAACACTGTGTCCAAACTCAGCAAGGCGTGTGTGTTGAGGCTCACCTGTGATCACCTGTTCTTCGTGCTGTCGGGGAAAGTGGCTTCCGGAGGAGTCAGTATGTGGTGTGAGCTCGCACAGGTACTGACACACACACACACACACACACACACGGGATATTCAAATGAATTAACCAATCCGTAATCCTCTTGATCAGCTCTATCAAACGCGGATGTTTTTCCATTGAGAAACGAACACTGATTGATACTGTGAAGCTGCTTTGATGCAATCTATATTGTAAAGTGCTTTATAAATATACTTGACACACACACACACACACACCCTCACAGATCTGACCACCACAGTCTCACTCGTGTGTGTGTGTGTGTTCCAGGTGAACTTCTTCGATGAGTTCCAGATGGAGGGCGTGTCGGCCGACGCTAACGAGATCTTCCTGGAACTGGCACCGGAGAATCTGTCGCGGGCCTTAAAGACGGCCCAGAACGCCCGATCCGTCAAGATCAAGCTGACCAAGAAGAACTGCCCGTGTCTCACGCTGGCGGCGGAGCTGGTGACGAACACACACTCATATAAACACACACACAAATAAAAATATTGAAATATTAGCAGTTATATATTGCATATATAAATTACACATTTTTCTAAAATATATACATGTGTGTGTATTTATATATACACAATACACACACATATATATATTATGTAGACACACAAGTTTTATTTTGGATGTGGTTAATCATTGCCTAGCCCTCATAGTAATAATAATCATGTGTGTGTGTGTGTGTGTGTGTGTGTGTGTGTGTCCAGCCCTCTCTCTCCGGGGCCAGTCGTGTGGTCACCCATGATATCCCAGTGGATGTGATTCCCAAGAGACTCTGGCACGACTTCCGGGAGCCGCAGATGCCGGACTACGACGTGAGTGTGTGTGTGTGATGATACTCTGATGTGTGCAGGTCAGCATATATCTGTGTGTGTGTGTGTGTGTGTGTGTGTGTGTGCAGGTCAGTATATATCTGTGTGTGTGTGTGTGTGTGTGTGTGTGTAGGTCAGCATATATGTGTGTGTGTGTGTGTGTGTGTGTGTGTGTGTGCAGGTCAGCATATATCTGCCGCCGCTGAAGACCATGAGGAGCGTCGTGGACCGCATGAAGAACCTCTCCAACTATCTGGTCAGTTCACTGTGACTGAGAGACAGGAGATTAGTCCCGCCTTCTAATCAAACAGCCAATCAGCAGTTTGTAAAGTGAGAGTTGACAACCGATTGGTCATGTGGTCAGTGTTTGGTCATGTGATCCGAAGGCCTCATCGACCGATTTTCCTCTGTACAGGCTAAACGATATTAAAATGATTCCCGTTGACACAGAAACGGCTAAAAACGCTGTTATCGTTCAGGCCAGAGAAGCCATTGTTTATAAATTTTACACTGAGAACCGTATCGTTTAAACTCATTTTCAAAAACTTTGAAACCTGTCTCTTGGTGTGTGTTCTCGAGCTCTAACCCTGTCGAGCGGCCGGATCGTATTAAGGGTTTGTGTGTTCTGTAGAGCGCTGTCGTGTTAGCGGCCGCTAAGCTAATCGCTAATGATCTTTACATCAATCAAAACTAACTTGATCTGGACAATTACTTTATTCTAGATCTGCTGTAAAGCCAAACACTCTCTGTTACGCTAATCTCCTGTTCTCACTGTAAAGCTGCTGTGTGTGTGTGTGTGTGTGTGTGTGTGTGTGTGTGTGTGTGTGTGTTAAAGCGCTGTATAGATGAAGCAGACGTGACTGTGTTTCAGGTGATGGAGGCGAACATGAACGGGGAAATGAATCTCAAGATTGAGACGGAACTGGTTTCTGTCACAACACACTTCAAAGAGCTGGGGAACCCACCCTGGGGTGAGACACACACACACACGTATGTATATATTGTGTGTATAGTGCTAATAGTGTTGTGTGTGTGTGTCCGTCAGGTGTGGACGGGTCTCAGAGCACCAGTGCGAGTCACAGAGACTCCGAGTTCATGGCTCAGACACGGCTGGACATCCGCAAACTGCAGCAGTTCCTGACGGGACAACAGGTCAATCCCAGCAGAGCCATGTGCAGTAAGAACATCACCACACACACACACACACACCTGTCCTGTTTATACTCTCAGCATTTTACTTAAAAAGCCTGTTCTGTTGTTTTTGACCTAGATATAGTCCACAATAGGGTTCTTCACCTGATCTTCCTGCACGAGGATGTTTCTCTTCAGTACTTTATCCCAGCTGTGGCGTGACTGCGGCGTGACCGCGGCGTGACCGTGGCGTGACTGCGGCGTGACCGTGGCGTGACTGCGGCGTGACCGTGGCGTGACTGCGGCGTGACCGTGGCGTGACCGCGGCGTGAGATCTGAGAACCCGCAACGAGGAATTCGGCTTATACGCAGAGTATTTAAAAAGCCTATTCATCTGTTCAGAAGAGTTTCAAAGGGGCAGTTGGGCTCTTCTTACTAAATGAACACTGTTTTGGAGTTTCCTGTATATATTAATAAAATGGTTGTTTATAGTTGTATTTCTTTTAGAGCATTTATTTTGTCCACCATAAACATTCCAAAGTTATGAATATGGTGCTTTTCACTAGAGATTGTTCCAAAGCATCTTGATGGTAGATTCTGCTGTAAAAGCCCACATTAAGCAGGTTAAAGTTGGACAGATTGGAGGAGGTGAAATGAAATATACTATATTGTCCTGATAGGGATATTTGTAATGGACTCCATAGCCAATATTTCTGATACATTTAAAAAAAAAAAAAAACATACACATAAAAATAATTAGACATCACTACTGTAATTTATGTTCAACAGTCAAAAAAATAATTTTTGTACCTTCTAGAATAAGAGTTCATTAGAGTATATGAGACGGTCATTCAAATACTTAATGTGCTTTGCTCATACAGTCGGAATACTGGGATAGTCTTCAGCACAATCATTTTCATCGAAGTTCAAACAATAGTATCTTTGATTTTGGTTTTACAGAAATATTACCATCCATACTAAGTGGACAAGCCATATTTGGATCACACTTTGTGTAGTACAGACTGATAAAAAAAACGAACATAATTTTCCTTTAAACCATAATCTTCGCAAAAAAAAAAAAAATATATATATAACCTCTGGTGAAATCCTTCACACGCCCACTGAACATGTGGTAAAAGCTGGTCAAGTTCAGCGGTGGGAGAAGGGAGAGAAGAAACAAGGAGTTCTGTAACTGACTGAAGCAATCAATTGTGACTAACCCACCGCTTTCGGACCAGCCGAGCACACAGCGCCACCCCCTGGTATATATATGGCATACTCCAAACACGAGTCACGGCAGCGGTGAGACCCATCGAGTGGCTCTTTTACTCATGTAAACCATTTATATATATCATTATAATAAAAATATGATTTCATTTAAACTCTACAAATCTCATTGAAGGTGAAATTTCGATGTTTTATGACGTTTCTGTGATTCAAAGCGTTGCATGATGGGAAACGCATATGAGATGGGATCACGTGACGCGCGTGAAACAGAATCAAAACAGTATGATTTATGTTATTGAAGGCATATATTGCGTATATTCATATTGTGACAATTGTAATCATTCAAATGTATTAATTTTATGGATTGATGCATTAGGTTTTTAACAGTATTGTCCGGTGATCGACACCGGCTGTGATTGGCCGATCCTGTGCACGCGCTGAGAAAGGGAACAACAATTTACATGCATCGAAGAATCTTAATGCTCTTTAGACAATAAACTTGTTTCAACTTTTTAAATAATTTGATTAACGTTATCTGTTCTGTTCTATTGTGTTCGTGTGTGACACACATAGACACACTCACATATACATTGCTTTCTTTATCAGATTTCGTTACATTTTTACATTTTATTATGTAGCCTAATTATATTTTATATATGATACCTTAGCATTAACCATAGCTGTCAACATTGAACATTGAAAATAAGGGAGTTTTCCCGGAATCCATCCCCAAATTATGGGATTTCTTTTTTTACACGATTCTTACCCACAAACTTTAAAAATAAAGCACTAATCCAAGTCTAAAGAGTTTATAACTAGCCTAGGAACTAGTGCGTCATTTAAAGAAATAAAATCCACATTTGGATTAGCGGTGCTGCTCTTGCCTTTACGACAACAATTTCAACTGTTAGCCTATCACATCTGCCAGAATCCGCAAAATAGGGAAGTGGGCTGTCTGTTTATTTCAATAACATTTACACATTTTGTGTAGCTTTAAAGAGCCTATATTTAGCCTGGTGGTGGACCGTCACTCAGAAGACACTCTGTTGTTATTGTAGCCTATCCTATTATTGTTAAGAGCATAAGAAACAAATGAACAAACACACACACACACACACACACACACACACAGTATCATGCCCATGCCCCTCCCTCTCTCTCTCTCTCTCTCTCTCTCTCTCTCTCTCTCTCTCTCTCTCTCTCTCTCTCTCTCTCTCTCTCTCTCTCTCTCTCTCTCTCTCTCTCTCTCTCTCACACACACACACAGTTATCTTTAGGGGTGGGAATCTTTGGTCACCTCACGACCCGATCCGATTCCAGAACGTTTTTTTAATTGTTGCCTGAACTAACTTTTTCATGTAAATTTCATTGTTTTTTTTCACTAGTATTTACTTCACCAAAAAATCATTTTTTTTACAGTGTACATTTTATTCTATTCTAAATTAATGCATTACAATTTAACTAAACCCATTATATTTTAGTCAACTAAACTACTGTAGATTTAGTCGACTAAAATCATATTGAATTTCGTCGACTAAAACTAGACTAAAACTAAAACAATTCAGATGACTAAAATATAACAAACTAAATGGCATTTTAGTCAAAAGACTAAAACTAAATCAAACTTTGCTGTCAAAATGAACACTGGTGTAAAGCGCAGTCAATGAATATGTGCAGTCTCGCTTAAATAATGCAGCCTAAATCATGCAATAATAAACGTAAACACATCAAATAGATACAGCAAGTAGATTACCTGTTTGTGTGCCCTCCTGAGAAGATGTAAGTTAAATGCAGGAACGGCTCCTCGGTGAAACCAAATGCGGCTTTCCTCCTTTTTTTCTTGAAATAAACAGAGAAAAATAGATAGGTGGATGGATGAATATGGCAAATGCAGATAAAGTGAATGCACTTTTTACTCAAGTAAAAGTGTAAAAGTAGCCTACTGGTTTCAAAACTACTTAAAATATAAAGTAAAAGTAATGCAAGGGAAAAAATGGCATTAATGACAAAAGCTTAGGCAGCACCACATGCAGGGGCCATTAATAGTGCACTACCACCTCTTGGAAAAAAAACTAATTATAAAGGCCATAATGACTATAATGTCATATTAAAATGTTAATGTTGAAAAATTTGGGATGCACTAGGCTGCATATATGCATAGAAAATTCATTTCAATTTTGGTACAACGCAAATATAGCTATATAAAGTATAATGTAAAAACTAGCAGGACTACAGGAACGGTGGGTCCATTAAAACTCATTCAGTCATCAGTTTGCTTTTCCCATTTTATTGTGCTTCACATGTAGGAGTAGACATTTCTTAAGTGGTAATTGTTGGTTCCTAAACCCATAAACAACATGGAAACTATTAACAGATGACACACATTTGCCCATCAAAACCATACATCTGAAATCAGTTTGTAGCAATCAAAATGTAGAGCACCAAAGAGAAAATAAACTTAACCAGAATTCAGTATAACATATCAACACAATCCCTTTAACTAAACAAACCAGAAGAAAGGAACTTACGTGGTCAACCTGGGGAGAACGGGGAGACGGCTCTCACAGACTAAAGCTTGATTAGACAGCAGGTGATCTCATCATTCAGGACTCAATCAGCCAATCAGATCACAGCAGGGGTTTCTACATACGAAATGTAGGATTTTTGCTGCAAAATATCCAAAAACCACTAGGCCAACGTTGTATGTTTTGTTTAGTTGATTACTTACAATATCCCAAATGTTTCCAACTATTTAAATCGTGAGAAAATTGGGATTTTGGTATATATAGGGAGAGGTCCATTTGCAACAGATCTCGTAGTGCGTTCGGGCCTTGAACTGAGTTTAGTCAATCCTGCAGTAGTGTGTCCATTTAAGATCTGATAAAAAAGGTTCAAACCATGGCTTATTGTATAGTTCTGAAATGTCAAAGCATTACTCAAAGATAGCGCAACACACACAGTGGCGAGTCCAGCCTGGATCTTACAGGCTCTACTATAGAGTCTCGCTACAGGTTCAAGGATCTCATGTGTTGTGAGTGACCAAACAGGTAAACAATACGACAGAGTGGACAATATAATGGCATGAAGATATGTTTTAGAAACAGAATGCAGCAAATATGGCCCAATTTTACTATAAAGAAATAACTCTCGGTTTAACTTTCTGGTTAAAATTTGGACATGGTCACGATAAGTAAGATGTGAGTCAAGAGTAAAATCATGAATCAAGAATCATGTAAATGCTGCAGGTCTGTGTTAAGTTTGTAGTTAAATGTGTCAATATTTGAGCCAGACAAAAAAATGACAGTGTCATCAGCATCAGCATATAACAAAGTACTAGAAAAATCAAACACATTAGGAAGATCATTAATGTAGGAAAAGTAAAGGACCGTAAGATGCTGCCCTGAAACTCCCACAGAAAACACTCGTGACGGTGATGTCACTGAGCCGTTTCTTACAGATCTATCACTTAAATATGATTATAACACATATCTATTGCAGGGTAATGTGTTGTGAAGCTTCGTCCCTCATGTAGACTGCATTGCTTTCTTTTAAGGGCGCTTAACACACTCGAGCATCCCCGTAGAGGCGGGGCGGGCATGAGCTCGCGCCAGGGGGCGGGGCCACATTCTTGGAAGTAAATAAAACATGATTAGACGGATAAACTGATATGCAGGCTGATAGACATGGTCGTTATTTATTTTTCTGGTCAAAGTGTCTTGCCTCAGGCTATCATGCAAATCGATTTTTTAAATTTGCAGATTCATATTATAATATTGACGATATGGCTATCTACCACCCAAACAAGGAATTAGCATATCATTATGTAAAACAGTAGCCACTAGCCAATAGGTTAACGTTACTATAAAGACGCTGGCTTGTAAAAGTGAGCTACGCAATCGTTTGTCGTTTGATAAAAATAAAGCCCATGATGACACAATATTCATATTCATAAGACATGCTGGAATATATGGCAATGTACCTGAGATGAAGACATTAGACACGCAACACTGGAGTCTGCCCACGAGAGACGAACTGCTTCCTTCTGCAGAGTTCGGGGATCGCTTGTCAACAACAACAAATGACACTTTTATGACACTATAGTAGAAGACAATACTGTTTCCCAACCGAGAGCAACATTTCAAAGATAACAGAATAAATTGGGCAATTCCAGCGTTATGGACGTGACATTTGCAGTCATATCTTCAAATATAAATGATCAGAAAATGCATAATACCAATATATTGAAGCGTCTTTTTATAGATCCATGCGTTTTATATTTAATATGAGGAAAATACACATGCATGGCACAAAAAAAAAAAAAAAAAAATCTAACTTTCAGCTGTCAAAATATTTTTTTTGTATTTGTGAAATACTCTGAGCAAACCAAAACTAACACACTGGATAAAAATAAACCCGCAGTGATCATTACATCACTGGCAACTTTTCCAAGATACTTGAAATAACGAACCTGCAAACTAGTATGTAAAAAGATTTAGACACAAAAAATGCTGCGAAAAGATGTCATCAAATATAACGTAATGAATGAATTATAATCAGTTCATCTCTAATAAATAAATCAAAGCAATATTCAGCTTTTTTTTTTCTTGGCACAAGGCAGTTTTTATGAATGTAAAAGCAAAATGAATGTTCCGAAATCTAAAATTAAAAATGCATAAAATCAATTACATAACATCTTCAAACAAAGATGTAAAGCATGTAATGTGCCAAATGTATTTTGCTTTAATATATTAAAAAACAAACAACACCACCAAGTATGTTTTAAACACTTTATTTTATGTTTAATAATCACATCATAGTTAACAATTAACCACAATAAACACCTCATTCAAATCAAAAATATAATGAAATTCAATTTTCATGGAAAAACTCAAAAACAAAGGAAACAAACCAACAAAAACCTTGCAAATGATGAGAGTCTGGCAAACAGTCTGACCTGGTTACTGCATCACCAGAAACCCAATCTACTACATTAATGTCACGTTTCTTTAGCTTCCATGTTACTTTAGGGTTGTACATCTTTTTGTTCCAGGGCAACAACTCTCCCAGATTACTCCCAGATAATAAAATAATTAAAAAAATCATCATCATAACAACAACAATAATTGGACCTCTCCTCTCCCTGATTCAACGGGATGCCCTGGTCCTTCATGGCACAATAAAATCTGTGCAATTGAAACACATTCAATGCAACCCCCCCATTTTAGTTCTGACAGTGTTATTCAGAGCATATTCCTCTTGTAAGACTATAGAAACATAAGGGGTTATGTGAGATTCAGAAACATTATTAGTAGACGTTAAGAGAACATGGGCTAAATATCGATGCCCGTCTGAACGTCACGTGACCCCGCTGGCATCATCTGGGCATTAGTGCTAGCGATCTCGCCACACCATTAAAGACAGGGCGGCCGAATAGACGTGCTTTAATAGATTTCAAGACATTTGTTCTCTGCATTTTCACTGGAAAAAATGCAGGGCCAAAACGGCAATAATCATATAGACATTAGCAATTAAAGGTGCGTAAAATCAGCCCTCGCTTTCTTTGATCGTTTACCACCGAGTTCACTTTTGTGCCAGTATTAAATGTATTCTCACAGATAGCAATACAACCATCTGCTAACACTGCGGAGAGCAACTGTAAGTGCATGTGAAGAATATAAACGATCCTGTGATTGTTCTCGGGGTTCAATCAGCGAATCAAACCAAAAACACCATTACAGGACCTTAAAGAAAGCAACCCATAGTGTTCAAAAGCCGAACACAGCTCAAATACTAATATATATACACACACACACACACACACACACACACACCTCTCGTTTCCTGGAAAGAAAAAAAAAGACCACACAAAAAAATTCGGATTGGGTCAAATATGGACAAATATTCAGGTTGGGTTTGTCCATATTTAAACCACCCAGATTTTTTTAGACTGTATAAATAATATCCATTATTGCCCAAAATCATCAATCAGTAAATAAACAGAACCATTGTTTCGGCATTTTCCCAGTTCATAGGTCAATTATTTTGAATGCGAATGAGTCACACTGTTCTACTTGAGTTCGTTTTCTAAAACTATATTCAGATCTTATTTCACAGAAGCTCTCTCTCTCTTTCCTAACATGGTCATGCACTTGCCAACTTTTTCAACCAATCACGGCACATGTCTTGATCTTAACGCGCCGTCATGCTTGATGTGGTCATAAGGACAGTCTTATTGCTTTGGATGTTCTGGGATTAAAGAGGTCAGACGAGAATAAGAAACATACGCAGCAAAGCTTCATACTCATAAAGAGGAGGTCTGTGTGGCGTCTCCGCACTGCCGATGGGAACCTTAAAAGAGATAAACGGAAAATGAGAAATCAGCGACAAGCTTTCCACTCGCGTGATGATGCAAAGTTACTCTTACTCTTAGAAAAAGACCAGCAGAGACATTCGCAGTAATATTAAAACCAGCACCAGACTCACGTTCACTGCTTTCTCGTAAAGCAACTATTAAAAGTCCGTAAAAGCTGCGACATTCAGTCTTTGCACACATTAAAGGCAGGGAATTACCGTAGAAGAGTCTAGCGTCCCAGGCACACACACACACACACCGTACCTGCTGTACATGATGCCAAAAAAACATCAACAACTCATGACAGAAACACCATAATCTCCGGCAGATTCAAGACCTCGGTGAAAAAGAAGTACACTTTTAAAAGAGGACCTAATAACCAAATTACTGCAAACTGAATATCCACACACTCAAGTGTCAACTTAAAGGAGACGTTCACTTTAAACAAAACTTGCTGATAATTTACTCACCCCTCGTGTCATCCGAGATGTCCACGTCTTTTTGTCCACGCCTTCCAAGGTTTTTGAGGAAAACATTCCAGGATTTTCTCCATATAATGGACTTCAATGGGGACCAAACGGTCCAAAAGACAGTTTCAGTGCAAATGTTTGTCAGTGTAGTTTCAGTGTAAATTCCAAGTCAATTCGTTTATTTCGTTCGTTGAATGAACCAAATGACTCGGAAAAAGATTCGTTCATTTTGATGAACGAGTTGGAACAGGAGAGTCACGAACACGCGTCACAGAACAGAGCAAGGCGAGCATTTGAGCTTATAAAACTTAAACTTTGTTATTTATTGATTAAATGAGTGATCGTTTCACTTGATAAGACCCTTATTCATCGTCTGGAGTCGTTTAAAGCTGCACTGAAACTGTCTTTTGGACCTTGAGCCGTTTGGTCCCCATTGAAGTCCATTATATGGAGAAAATCCTGGAATGTTTTCATCAAAAACCTTCAAGAAAGAAAGACATGGACAAAAGTTTTTTCAAAAGTGAACTACTCCTTTAAATAATGTACAATAAATGATTTTAAATGCAGTTAGTTGAGCCATTATGTTCAATATAATTGGTATTGTCTTTGAAATAAGATTAATGTGTACAGTTGACCTTATATACTGAATAAAACACTACAGTTAAAATGATCAAGTACTTTACATGTGCTTTTGTGTGCTTGTCAAGACTTAAAAAAAAAAAAACTTCTTTAAAGAATGGCAATACCATTTAAAATGTACTTATTATTACAAACTTGGGCGTCAAGAAACTCACCTTTAATTTCTATTTTTGAACTAAAGTGCACTTCTTTTTCAGGAGGTTCTCTTTCGTCACATCTCAGCCCTTCTTCACTTTCACGAAGCCGTCTGGACCTGCGCTTGACACGACGAGCGTCCGTCACTGTGCGTCGAGTTTAACGTCTTATAGGCGTTTTAGGAGAGCGTTATATTGCTTTACAATAACAAAGAAAAGGAAACATCCGCCGCTCACGAAAATAAAACGAAAGGATGCGAAGAGTTTAACAACACAGTACTCACTCAAACACAGCATCACGAAACAGAGTTTTACAGAGAGGTTCAGAAATTCAGTTTCAGCTCTACTGGAGGTCAAAGGTGAAGTGAGAGAGGGTCACATGATGCTGCCTTCAAATCCCGCGGGAATGATGGTGCTTACGAGACGACGAAGCTTTTATTAGCCATTTGAAGAGTGTGTGTTTTAACCAGTGTGCTGCCCATAGCTGACCAATGAAGCGGTCACACAACAATGACGTCCATTCAGACAGAATACGCAAATGTGAATTGCATGAAGTTTGGTGAATCTGAATCTTATAAAGACGTGTGCACGATACAGAAGACGACATGAAGTTGAGAGGATTGCGTATTTTTTCTACACTTTGGATGCCGTGTTCATTGAATTCTAGTGTGTCTTAAACCTTAATGCAACCAAACTACATTTCCCATCATGCTCTGTGGCGTCGTTAGAGTTATAAAGCGCACCAGTTGCACACATTCTTTGCTCTTCATTTTGATGCTTTGTCACTAAGAGAAGCTTCTGAACGTGATTTTATAAAGCGCCGCGTTCATCATGAGTGCGATCTTCCCCGGAGGACCTGAAGACAGCGAGAGATGATGTCCAGATGTGTGTGTGTGTGTGTGTGTGTGTGTGGGGGGTGATCACCTCAGCTACATCATGATCATGAATACCGACTTGCAACACTAATAAAAAAGAAACGAAAGCACCTAAACTAGATTCATGCTCTACAACAAGTGGCGTCGCAGGTGCTGTGGCTGTTAGCCGTGACCTCAGCTGACCCCGTCCAGACCGACGACTTCACTCACAATCCATCCTGATGACTGCACCAATGACAGCACACCAATCATACGAGTCTTAGCAATGGTGGGAGGCGGAGTTTAGGGAGCAGCCGAGGTCACGTCCGGAGGTCGTGGAGCGAGCCGACCTGGCCCCGTTGTTCTGGTGAGGGGGCGAGGGCCGGGGTGGTGAGAGAGCGAGGGATGAGGGAGTCGGCGCTGTGGAAAACAGGACTGTCACTCAAGACGGGCCAGGTGATGATGTCAGCGCCGTGGTCCGTGCGAGAGCGGGCGTTCTCGCGGAAATTTAGCTTGAAAGACTCAATCTGCATCAGTGTGGAGAAAGACAGGACAGGGGAGAGGAAGCGGAGGGGGCGAGATGAAGAGGGAAGAGCGATAGCAAAAAGTCGAGTTAGAGGCCTGAAAAATAAGAAGAGGTCAACACGGTTTGGTGGTCATCAGAGATCTGCCCCGTTCAAACATCACTTTCACACAGAGGTCGACACGCTTATGAATCGACACACATACTCAATTTGTTTGGGACAAATAATGCCATTTTTAATGTTTTATTCACTATTTCCATTTTACTTAAAAAAAAAATGGAACGTTGCATTCAGTGCTTTTATCTTTTGACTTAAAACATTATATTTTAAAGTAAAATGTTATTCAATGCTTTTGAATTCATTTCAAAATGTTGAGTAAAAAAGTTCAATGTAACATTTTATTTAAGTAACTTAGAAAGACTGCATGCAAACACTGAATAATATTTAGAAAATCAAAATATTGAATAAAAACAAATGTATTCAATGTTTTGTTCAATTGTTTTTATTCAATATTGTGTATTTGAGTGAAATAGAATTTTTACATAAAAACATTGAATGTAATGCTATTTTTAAAGTAAAATATTAGATTCAAAGTTTTTATTCAATATTTTGATTTTTACTTAAAAACATTATTTAGTGTTTTATTCAATCTAAAATAGTGCATGTAGTATTTCTAAGTTGTTACATTGAATTTTTTTATTCAATATTTTGAAGTGAATTCAACAACTTTGAATGTAACATTTTACTTTAAAAATAGCATTACATTCGATGTTTTTATGTAAAAAGTCTATTTCACTTAAATACAAAATAATGAATAACATTTTTAAAGTAAAACCAAAACAATTGAACAAAACAGCAAATAATATTTTTAAGTAAAATCAAAATATTGAATAAAAACAATTTAGTAAAAAAATGTTATTCAATGTTTTGTTCTATTGTTTTGATTTTACTTTAAAAATATTATTCAATATTTTGTATTTAAGTGAAATAGAATTTTTACATAAAACATTGAATGCTATTTTTAAAGTAAAATGTTAAATTCAAAGTTTTATTCAATATATATCGATTTTTTACTTTAAATATAAAAATGTTACTTAATAAATGTAAGCTTTTTATTCAATGTTTTGATTTTATTTGGAAAAAAATCAAAGGTTACAATCAATGTTTTAATTTCAATATTTTTATTTCACTTTTTAAGCTTTCTTAAATATTTTGAAATTAAAGGATACATTAAATGTTTTCAACCAATATTTAGATTTTACTTAAATGTTTTTCAATATTATGATTGAACCTAAAAATTATAAAAACTAATTAATTAACTAATTAAACATCTTTCATTATTGGTTTTGAATTCATAATTGGTCGACCTCTCGTACAGTAATAAACCAGACAATGAAACAACACAATTGACATGGCGCTTAAAATTAAGAATAAACTAAAAAAAACCCACACAAACTAATAGTGTGTATGAGATGATGGAAAAACATAATGTTGAGCTGTAAATGAGGGGATGGGATCTGGCATTTCTACAGGAGCTCTAGTCTGAGGGGCTTGGGCCGGGCACTGACACACACACACACACACACACACACACTTACTTGTTTCAGGGATGAGCGAGTCCAGGCCCTGAGGGTCCCGGAGCTCGTCACTCCTGCAGGGGCCGGCCTCCTTCAGCCCGTTCTCCTGGGCCGGGGCCGAGACACCACTAGAGGGAGCCGCGCTACCCTCCTCAGTCTCCTGCGCACCCTCAGCCTAAAACACACAGCAGGGTCAATACCACAGATGCGCTGAGATGCGGATGAGTGTGTGTGCTTCTACGCTACACAAATCAAAACCCATGGAGAAGCAAGATGGCGGACATACAGGACCAGTTTGGAGGCACTGGACTGAAATGATCTGCTAAAAATGAGTGAAATTAGTTCTGTAGCGTCACTAAATTAAGATTGTAATCAGTCTGGTTGATTTGTCCTGAGTGTTTTTGGTCAATACGGTTATTCTAAAATATGAATATGTATATCCATGCAGAAAACAAAGCAAAACATTAAAACGGAGTAATCAATAAAATCTTGGCTAAAGAACCTCATGAATGTATATGGACTTTTAATTTCTACATAACATGAATTGAATGGCAATGAATCCCATGCAGATGGACATGCCCGTTAATCACTAAAATGCATGTATTTTTAATACACATGTGCAATTTTTCAATCATTATAAACTTGTCAGCAAGGGCTAAAACTACAGTCCTGATAAAGTCTTCATCTGACTAAAATAAAATATTCTACACTATAATGTTTCATTAAAGGTAGTTTAATGTTAATTACAGATTTAGTCAAAAGACTCAAATACACATTGTTTTCTCAGTAAACGTATATGGTAAAGTGTATTGGTGTGATCAAAATGTGGATGATGGGTAAAACAACAATGGGCGCAGCGAGTGGTCATGTGACTGGATGGCCATAGGCTGAGGGGCAGGTGACATCATAATCACACAGTACGTTTGGAAACAAACCAGAACCAATGAGAACCCCAATTTAGTCTTTCTGTTGCCTGACATACCAGAGAAACGAAGCATAATCCGTGTGTGTGTCTATATACACACACACACACACACACACACACACACACGTATAATAAGTGACTGTTTTGAGTTTGGAATGAACACAGAAAAAAAACACATGGACTTAAAACAAAAAAAACATGAAAAATAACATTGATCAAAGACATGTTTAAAAGTTTTCTGTACTTACCACTGATATATAATACAGTAATACAGCAAGCTTAAGCTTTTAAAGGAACAGTGTCGTTCTAATCTCTCTTGTGCTTGTGTGCAATATTCCCACTCGGATGAACGAGTTTGAGAATCTGTTCCTCATAAATCTAGAACATGACTTCAGTAGATTTTAATAGTCAAATGGTTTTATACAGTGCTTTTCACAATAGTTTCAAAGCACGATGATCTTAATCTCTTCATGCCTTTTAGTAACATTTCTCAGATTAGAGCTCAACGACAATATATAGTAGTTACACTCTGTGACAATATTAACAAAGCAGCCTAGATTTGCTATATATACATATAGATTTATGTGAGTGACTGTACTTTTTTCACTATATAGCAAATCTGGACTGCTAATACGATGCTGGAGTCACAGACTACTTGATGAACATCATCTTTTATGTTTAATTAATTATTTTGGAAAAACATGAGGGTGCGACAGAGGAAAGATTATTACAAAACAAATCATTTTGAGGTGAATTATTCCTTTAAACACACTACATGCGTACTATAGAGTTACCGTTAGGGTTTGGTTTAGTAACATAACTACGTCGTCTTAAAATAGTGTTAGCGATGTTTTTATTTAAAAATGTCTGAACTAATGTGGAATAAAGCGGCAGGATCACTTTAATCTACACGTTCACTGCAAGGTTTCAGTGTGATCCGGATCTTCCCGCAGTCTCACCTTGACGTTCCCGCCGCCGGGCTCGTGATTGACGTTATCCATCGACGCCACCTTGGACTGAGCTTTGTCCTTAAAGTTCACCTTATGGCTTTCGATCTTGACTTCACCTCCACCTACAGACAATCATCAAACATGCAAACCGATCGCTTAAAACGCTGCGATTATGTCCTTTTCACAAGGTCTAAAACAAGTCTCTGCTGTCCCCAGAGTGTGTGTGTGAAGTTTTAGCTCAAATTTTTTTTATATAGCATGTTAAAATTGTCACTTTTTGAAAAAAGGCAGTTTTTGTGTCCGTCCCTTTAAATTCAAATGAGCTGCTGCTCCCGGCTCAGGGGGCGGAGCTACAAGAGCTTGTGTGATTTTACCTCACACACACACACACACACACACTCATGAATTTATGTAGCTGATGTGGAGTTATCTTATAGTCTTTGATTAACATATTCTGTCATGATGATAATCTATAAATCACATTCCTGGGGGCGGGGTTTATGCAAATTCTAGGTTTGTTGTAGCCCTTAAACATTTCTTTAAAAGCAAATACCTTCCTTTGCTTTGAACTTTGAGAATTGTAACTTTGCAGATGTTGTTTATGCTCAAACAGCAACATTACACACTCACTAAAGCTAATCAACAGCCGTTTAAAGCAAGCTCGAGGAGGAACTAACGTGGTTTCGCTCTCTTCATACCTGGTTTATGTTTGATGTTGCTCTTGGATCCACACTTGGAGGTCACTTTACTCAAGTCAACCTTCTTGGTGAGAATCTGGACCTGTGGAGAAACAGACTCGTCTGATCCGACCAGAGAAGCTGCTCAGGGCCCAAATAAAGAGACATGCAGAGCTGAAACACCAGCTGACGATGACGAACACCAAACAATGAGCTGATCTCCAAACTCTCGAGCGAATACAAGTGAGATCTCAGAGAGCAAACGCAGCAGATTATGAACAAACGTCAGGAATCCAAACCTCTGCCGTCACCGTGATTGGCTCATAATGTTGTTTTGGATTTGGGATAATCAGCGTTCCTCCCGCTCTTATTTGTTCATAAGCGAAGAAAGCGCCTGATTGGACAGAATGATGGGTGACTACACCGCATGCAGTATCGTTACTTACGTTCCCTCCACCAGGAATATGTTTGATATTGTCCTTGGAGCCCAAGCGGGAAGTCACGTGACTGTAGTCCACTTTTTTGGAGACTATCTGAACCTATAAGAGAGCACGGCGGGCCGGGAGGGGCGGGACACCAGGGAGGAGCAGGTTAGAGAGGACAGACAACAGAGGACACCACAAGCAGAAGCAACTACACCCCATTAATGCAGTGCGCCTCGACAGTCTTAGTGTGAACGTTAGCCCCGTTAACTGAACATGGAGATGAGCAATGAACACTGGGATGCAGGGATACTCAAATCCTCCACCCTCACCAAACGAGAACATCTTTGAATGGCATATAACAATACTCCCATTATCATCATCCATCAATCCGCAAACACTCACAATAGCAGCGAGTGCCTCATTGATCGTCTATTGTAGACAATCCTGACTACAGTGAGAGTCTGGCACATTACAATTATTGCTGTTTACTGCACATTTTAAGACTGAATAAGTATTATTATTATTATTATCATAATCATCAGTATCTATTATTTGATTTACTGGCCGGAAACAGAGAATTTGAGGATCCCTGATGTGATGTAGAGCATTTATGAATGACAAACACTAATAAAATATAATATTTAGAAAAAAAACAAATGATCTCCAGAAGGAAAGATGGAAAGATGAGTGTGTTTTTAACCCTCCGATGGTCTTCAAAAAAAAGTCTTCGGGGTCTATTGGACCCCAGACAATAAGATCTAATTTTGTAACACAATAATATATATTTTTTTAACAAATATAATTTTACTCTGTTTATTAATGTTTTTACTCAACATTTGTGTAGTTTTTGGAGGATTTGTGATTTTTTATTTATTTCTATAAATAAATAAATAAATATTTATTTAACGGCTGATAACAAGATCAGATTATATATTAATTCAACATTACAAACCGAAAATATAAATTATTAATCCATTACAATATTTTAATATTTATATAAAATATACTAAATTCTTTAAAAGTTTAATACTAAAATATTATATAAAATAATAATTATGTGTGTATATATATTTAATAATTATTAATTATATACTTTTTCCTAATTAAAAAAGATAGTTATTATAACAATTAAAACACTATAAAATATTATAATATAATATAATACTTCAATATAAAATAATATATTAATTAGTAATTTATATATATATATTATTTTATTGAATATACAATAAATATTATATTTTATTATTTATAATAAATATATTGAAACAAACATACACACAGAAAAAAATAAATAAAAATAATAACAATAGGGTTTCAGCACTTTGTGCTTGAACCCCTAATACACACACACACACACACACACACACTTCCTAAAGCTACTGTAGAGTGTTGTTGAGCAGAGAATGTGAGTTTGGAAGGACTGAGAGAGACAGTGAGAGGCGTGAGTGTGTGTGTGATGGGCTGATGGGTTGAACTCACTTTGCCCTGGCTGGTCTCTTTGGAGAGCGAGGTGTGTGTGTCCGTCCTGCTCTGAGACACTGTGACCTGCAGATACACCGCTCCAGTCACTCACATGTGTGGAAACGGCTCTATCACACTCATCTACGGCCTACATCCTACTGTAATCGCAAGTCAAAACACTGCAGGATCAGGAGGAGCAGACGGGAACCGGGCGGGTTACTGACAGTCCCGTTAGACACACTGCGGACATGCGGGTGAAACATCATCATGCTGCTTTACAACCGCGGCGCGATACTCTACGACTACTGTGGTGACGAGTGTTAGCGAGTCACAGAGAGAGCTCAGCCAGGAGAAAGACCAGGATCAACAACAAACACGGTGGGAGAGATGCGATACCAGAAGGTGAAGCGATGACATCAGCAGGACGTGAGTGAGCAAGAATGATTATGAAGACTGGAGCTCAATATACACACTCGTCATCTGCACATCTGCTGATCAGGACGTCTGTGTCCAGAACCAAAGGAAGTGACTCAACAGGCAGCGTTTGGGCATTTAGAGACCGCAATACCCTTTAGATTATATTCACAAACTCATTTAGGGATGTGGGCAGTGAACGAAGCATCTAGTAAATATTTAAGTACATTTCAATATATTTTTTTTACGTTTACGTTTATAAAAATATACAAATAAAATATCTAGAATATTTATTATATATAATATATTCAATTATTAGATATAGATATAGTGTTTTAATATTTATATGAAATATACTCAACCATATTTTAATATCATTATATTAATATTAATGGTGATGTGTTTCTGCCTCTGGACGCTGCCTGTAATTGTCATGAATAAGGCAGTTCAGATCAGCAAACTGAGGATGACCGCGGTGAAGAGAAACCTCTCAAACTGGCTCGTGTCCATAAGAATAATCCCCTTATTAATACCTCATTTGTCCCCGACTCTTGATATTACTAGTTTTTTTGGACAATGTTGATTGTTGTTGTACTTACTTGTATTGGAGTATAATGTAAATACATTGGTATATGAACATGGTAATTATACAGTACTCTGAGATATATAAATACATTTCAAGATACCACAGTGTTACTGACGGATAATAAAATATAAATAATAATGTACAGTATGGGTGTAACAATATATCGTGTCACAACACATCACAAAACAAAATGCAACAATATGTATTATGTATAGTTTACCCACAATACGGAAAATGAAATGTTGAAAATTTCAAGTTTTAGTGTCGGTCCTAAATTAAACTACTATATATAATGTTGAATATAATGTATAATAATGGGAATATTTGTGGGTCCTGATGAAGGCAGATATCCAGTGGCCGACATTATTATAAATATATCTAGTCAGTGATAGAGATCATCATCATATTCATCTACAATAATCTGTGTTTCATCTTCAGAATCATGAGTATTGGTATTCATTGTCTGTGCTTCGGGTTTCAGCTCCAAGTTTTTACCTATAACTGATATAATGGTCTTCTATATGGATTGTGATAGCGGTTTATTGGAAATATATAATGTAACTAAAATTCTACATTTATTTGGGAAATATACATAAAGCAAATGTATGTTAACTGATCCAAATGGTAGACTTTTTTCCACCGACTTGAGCTTTTACGAAGGATACTTGATGTATTAGATGTACAAGAGGCAGAATTGTAATCTTAATTATTTATGGATTTCAATGTTTTGATTGACTGTATTCCCCTTGTTTTAGAAATATTATCATTTCAATAAATTGACTACTTATTTACAGCCACAATGTAAAACCAAATCTAGCATTTAAATCATCATCAGTGCATTTCTTGTTCAAGTTTTATCATGTGTCGTGGAGTAATCCCGAATCGTGATCTGTGTCGGTATCGCTACACCCCTGCTGTACGAATCAGACTGGGCTAAACTGGTCCAGGATGAAGAGTGTGTGTGTTCTGACCTTCCCTCCTCCGGGCTGGTGTTTGATGTTGTCTGTGGATCCGATCTTGGAGCGGATGTTTCTGATGTCGGGCGCGGGTGTGGAGGCGGAGCTGGGTCGGGGGGCGCCGCTGGGTCGAGTCGTGGTGCCGGTGGCCGTGGCGCTGGGTCGGGCGGCGCGGGGAACCAGCGGCTTCTTCTCGGCTGTGGTGCTGCTGGGAACGGGGGTTTTGGTGGGTCGAGGGCGACTGGTGGTGCTGGGGGCTTTGAGCGGTGCGGGTTTAGAGCGGGCAGCATCTGAAACTAAAGATATGAAGTCAGTTAAACGCTGGGATACACTACATCACCTCAGATTAGCGACCCTCTCTTGAATCCAGCACTGAGTCAGTTCACCTGCAGTTCCTCCACTGGCCACTAGAGAGACTCACTCCCATAGACCCGCATGTTAAAATGCCCAACTTTACAGCAGAATTAAACATGTTTACAGTCTGGAGTTAAAAGTGGTTTCGGTCTATATCGCTAATGTTGCTCTTCATGACGACTGTGGGGGGGCATTTTTATTATAACTCATCCATCTAAATTATATTAAGCATTGAAGTTCTGAATAATTAAGGGCGTGGCCACTTGAGTGACAGGTGGATTTCCGCTGATGTCACTGCTGTGTGTTAGCGTCACGTCTCCTCAGCTCAGCTAATCCGCCTCGGCACATGTTCGTTTATTCGGGAGTGACACTGCCAAGATGGCGATACGGGTGACGTCACGGACACTACACTCATAATTATTTTACAGTCTGTGGTAAAAACTCATGTTTGGGGATGGAGTTCAACTTTAAACACACAGAAAGTTAAGAGAAGAACTTGTCCTGTCAGTCTTTATAACGGGTGTGCATAAGTGAGCACTAGATCCTGTTTCTGAGCGATATCTGAATGTTCAGTTTTGAAGCTTTAAACCTTGTTTTATGCGTCAGATTAAAATAATCTCTTGCCGCGCTGCGTTCGGCTCAAAGCTCTGTGTGTGTGTGTGTGTGTGTGTGTGTGCGGGATTATCCCAAACTCATTCCTGATGCCCAATTCACTCGTACATTTTAAAGAGATTGTTCATGGATTTTAGTGTGTGTTTTCAGCGTAGCATCTCTGCATCTTTTACCTGTTAATGGTTACACTAATACTTTAAGCCGCTATCTTGAATATTCTTAAGATTTTAATATTCCCACACATGCACTTCTAGTCAAAAGCTTGCTATAAAAGTCTCTTCTGCTCTGATCAAAAATACAGCAAAAATTGTGAAATATTATTCCATTGTTAATCATCTGTTTTCTATGTGAATATACAGTAAAGTGTAATTTATTCCTGAATTTATCATCATTACTCCAGTCTTCAGAGTCACATGATCCTCCAGAAATCACTCTAATATGAGGATCTGATGATCAACAAACAATTATGATTATTAAAATGGAGATACATTTTATTTTCAGGATTTTTTTTACAAGAAAGTTAAAAAGAAAAGTATTTATTTGAAATGTAATATTTTTTAGCATCATAAATGCATTTACGGTCACTTTTTGATCAGTTTAATGTATGCTTGATGAGTAAAAGTATTAATTATTTCTTAAGTATTAAAGTACTATTAAAAGTATTAATTATTTATCTTCTTAAATGCTTAATTTCCCCAAACTTTTGAAAGGTAGTTTATCACAGTTTCATCAAAAACATTATGCAGCAAAAGCGTTTTGATCAGACATGATGTTCTGGGTGGTTCTGCGTTTGCGGTACCTGTAGGTTTCAGTGTGCTTGGTTTCTTCTCGTCTCCTGCTTTGCTCTCCGTCTTTGCAGCTAAAATAGAAATGCATCGTGAATACTCCTAGCATTTCTTAAATCAGCACAAAATGCAGTGCCTCATCTTTAAATATATCATATATGTGACCCTGGACCACAAAACTAGTTTTTTTTTAAATTGAGATTTATGGTTGAGATGCAACTATTTGAACATCTGGAATCTGAGGGTGCAAAAAAATCCAAACATTGAGAAAATCTCCTTTAAAGTTGTGCATTAATGTTCGCGATATTGCTGCATACACTCACAAAAATACATGTTTTACATGTAGGAAATGTACAAAATATCTTGATTTTTGACTTAATATTCTAATGTTTTTTGGCATAAAAGAAAAATGGATAATTTTGAGCCATGCAATGTATTCTGGGCTAGAGCCACAAGTATACCCGTGTGACCCGTGACTGGTTGGACTGACCCGGGCGTCGTGCTGCAGGAGCGCTGGCTACGGTGCGCGGCGTGGTCGCGGTGCGTGTCGCGGGCGCAGGTTTGTCAGTCGCGGGTCGAGCCGGAGCGGCAGTGGCTTTTGGCACAAGTGGGCGCTTCTCTGTGGCCGTCTGTTGGAGGAAAAAAAAACATCTTATGATGGGAAAGGTGCATTTCAGAAGATTCACTCAAATAATTTCTCACAGTGGATGTTCAGTAGTAAACAACCCAGAGAAGTTTCATTCAAATATATTTAGCTATTTTTGCTCTTCCTCTGAGAATCTAGTAATAAATACCAACTTAAAACAGCAACAAAAAACTCTTTTCTAATTGTGGATTCAGTCATATTTCTTAATAAATACCCTCGTGAGGAGAATCCAGCGTTTAATGTGTGTTTAATCCGCTGTAACACACACACCATGTGTGCGTTGATAAGTGGACAGCATTGCTGAGTATTTCCTCCTTAAAACTGCAGTGAACCAAAGACAGTCTCAAAAACACGCTTTGGTGTTTCTGACGTCACAAACCACCTTGTAACCAATCAGATCAACGTGTGATCGCCACTCTTAGGGAGGGAGTGAGTGGAGGCGGGGCTCATTTGCATATTCATAGAACCGCGCATACTAAATGAGGCAAAGGTGTCGAGTTACATTCAAGATATTTTAAGCCTATTTTAAGGAATAAACATTTAAATATGTAATTTTGGTGATGAAAGATGAGTTTAAAGGGGGGGAAATTATTGACTACAGGGGACTACACGTGTTTTAATCATGATGGTTAATGATTTTACATTTGCTGATTGTTACTCTAGTGCCCTGATTGTACATATTAATATTCCTTAATTTCACTAGTCAAATACTGATTTTAGGAAGGAAGTAGTGATGTTAACAAACGGCCACTAGAGGGAACACTTGAACTGAATATTCTTCATATTTATCAAGAACAACGGCCGAGTGTGTCACACCCAAAAACATAATCTAACAATAATCCACCCAACAGTTCAAAACTTAGGGGTCAGTAAGATTAATGAAAATATATATTTATCAAGGATGCATTTAATTGATCAAAAGTGACAGTGAAGTCATTTCTAATGTTACAAAAGATTCTATTTCAATTAAAAGCTGAACTTAATTGAACTTTCTATTCAGAAAGAGTGAATAAATTCTGATAATATTTCACATTTTTTCCTGCATTTTTGATCAAATAAATGCAGCCTCGGTGAGAAAGAAGAAAACTGATGTGAAAAAAAAAACCTGTACAATGCAAACTAAAATAAAGATGAAGTGGTCAAGCATGAAAGCCCACACAAACACATCATCCGTGCCGAGAGGAGAGCCGGACTGAGCCGCTTGACCTTTTGGACGTGGTCTCGGTCACATGATTCGAGACTCACCTTGGGCTTGACCTCTCTGGCCGCGGTGCTGGTCGCGGTGGAGGGTCGTGTGGATGCCGTAGCTGGTCGTTTGGTGGGCGGGGCCAGGGCGGGGGCTTTGGGCACTGGGGCTCTTTTGCTGAGGGGAGCGGGTGCGCTGGAGGTCAAGGTCGGGCGTTTGGGGGCGGTGGAGGTCGAGCTGGGTCTGGGCTTGGTAGAACTGGGTTTGATTGACCCTGTGACAGGCTGCATGGATGGACAGCAAACCCAGCGGATGGACGGCAAATGAACAAAAAATAGAATAAGGATAAATGATAACGGCAGCGGTAATGATAAATGCAGAGCAGGCTGACTAAAGATCAAATTTTACATCAGGGAACATTGAGGTCACTTCAGAATTAAAAACAACATCTGATCATTTACTAGTCGTCCAAGATGTTTATGCGTCTCTTTCTTCAGTCGAAAACAAATTATGGTTTTTGAGGAACCATATAGTGTCTTCAATGGGGTCCAACAGGTCGAAGGTCAGATGTGAGTTTCAGTGTCTCGACACGATCCAGCCGAAGAACAAGAGTCTGATCAAGACAAACTATCCGCCATTTTATAAACAAATCAATACTTTTTAACCCCAAATGCTTTTCTTGTGTTCCGGTTCAAAATGTAAGAAGGCAAATGTAGAGTACGGTGAAAAACACCATCTCAGCTTCTCCTCCAACGTCAAAACTGTTGTTTTACCTTCTTTATTTAGTTGTAAATGGCGTTTGACTTGGTCTTCGCACGTTCAGTACATCCGACTGCTTGACCTTTCAACCTGATTACGTAATGCGTGGACCATCACAGAGACCAGCATTAGTGGTTAAAAAGTATATGAATGTTTCTTTTTATTTAGTAATTTTTGAAGCTGCACTGAAACTTGGACCCCATTGACGTCATTCTGAAATGTTTACTTTCTAATTATTATTTTTTTGAGTGAAGAAAGAAAGTCATGGATGACGTGGGGAGAGTAAATAATCAGCAAGTTTTAATTGTTAAGTGACCTCCTCCTTTAGCTTGGTCATATAGGGATGAGATGATGATCTCCAACCCTACAGGAGAGATGAATGAATTTGGTTTTGGCATTAAGAAGCTTTGAGGACATGAACTTATTAGCAGAAGCAACAGCCGTCAGTGGAGGATGACGAGACAACAGGAAGTTTCCACAAACCTTGGTCTTCTTCTCGCCACTGGTCAAGTCTCGTCCGTTGGTGACCGCAGGCTTGGCCGCTGAGGGTTTCGCTGCTGGTTTTTTGGCTTTCTCCTCCTTCTCAGCTTTGGCAGGTTTCTTGTCCGCTGGCTCATTCGTTTCCACTTTGTCCTTTTCTGTCTTCTGTTCTTCCTTCTCCTTCACATGTTCCTCTTTCTCCTTCTCTTCTTTCTGGTCTGATTTGTTCTCTTCGGTTTTCACCACATCCGTCTTGATCTCAGTCTTTTCCACCGGATCCACCTTCTCTTTCTCAATCTTTGGAGAAGACTCAATCTTTTCTGCAGTCTCTTTTTTGTCTGTAGTCTTCTCAACCTTCTCGGCCTCATCTTTAGTCGTTTTTTCCAACTTGTCAATGCTCTCAACTTTCACTGGCGTCTCAACTTTGGGAACCGTTTCCTCTTTGCCTGTTTTCTCTGACTTGTCCAAGTCTTTGTTTTTGTCCACTTGAGTGTCTGTCTTCTCTTCTTTGGTTGTCTGTTTGTCTGTGTGTCCAGTTTTGTCTTTCTCCTCCACAGTTTCCCTCTTCTGATCTTGGTCAATCTGGCTGAAGACACCAAAGTCATCAAACTTCTGGACATTGTCCATTTTGTTCACCTCCGGCTTGTTCTTATCAGCGTTTCCTGGCAGAAAAACATGAGAAAAGATTTAAAGATTCAACTACAAACATAAAGCATACAACAATTCATACAAGTCATTTGTTGTTCTTTAATCCAAATGAAAGTCAAACAAAAGACATTGTGAAACATTTCTGGCCTTTTCAACACTTTCGCTGATAAAATAGTAGAGAAAGAACTTGATTAGACAGAAAAATGGATCATTAAACTCAAGAAACCTTAAAAATGAAAGCTTCTTTAATTTAATGGGTCATGAGGAATCAAATTTGCTTTGATCTTTTGAAATTAACATAAAAGGTCTCTGTACCATTGAAACATCCCATAAGTTTCACAGCTTAAATCGCCCGCCTCATTAGAAACTAAGCATTTAACGAAGCTCCAAAAAGAGCGTGATATTGCGGGATCCGTGACATCACATGGGCAAAAACATTTGCATACGGCTTCCTCTAGAGTAAGACATATAGTTACACATCGTGGCACCACAGGCCCCGCCCACTGCCGTCATTCATTTTTTCAAGTGAAACTCAAGGAACATATTGATCATTCACCATGTCAGGACCCCTTTAAGCACAAATTTTGTACTGAATTTGAGCCACAGCTAGAAATCATGTTCAGCAGTAAATTTATTCAATAAATATTATTCTCAAATGCAATTCCCAGTATAATCTGCATACGCTGGATGGATATGTGCAAAGTGAAGAGAAAAAGTGACCCGAGCCCATTCTGAGGTTCAGGTATAAATAATGTGAGCACATAAAACCTCCTTTTCATTTCGTTTACTTTTAGGTCATGATACTTGTTACACTATGACTGAAGAATGAATTGAATTAATTAATAAATGGAATGAACATTGAGTTGAGTGTGAATTATTTTATTAAGCGAGATTCAAGAGTGATACAAGAGACAAGAAATAAGCAGCGATGTAGGAAAATAAATTTGACGTCAGAACCCTGCCATCGACCAATCAGAATCAAGTCTCCCAGAAAGCCGTGTGATAAATGAGAGCTAGACGAGCGGATGAGGCCGAGAGCTGTAACATGTCCAGTAGTGTGTCCGGTCATATATCTTACAGGCGGCTCGTGAAAAAGGCAACTCGTCTCTTTGGGAATCAACATGTCCTGGTGTTCTGGAGCTCACAACTACACAAAAACTGCAAATATAGTGGGATGAGGGATCACTGACAGCATCAGAGTCAAATCAATAAATAAACTTTCATTTGCATATTTATTTCACATTTTGCATTGAAAATGCAGTGAGCGTGAAATAAACATCATTGATATTCCAGCAGCATTGTAAGCTGTTTCCCAGCGCGCAGGAATACTGCATCGTGTATTAAAGTTAATCCGTCACCGCAGCGGTGGATTGCAGATATTGTAAGAAACTCTTGCATTAAGCGGATGAATCTCCACATGGCTCAGGTGCTTTATAATAACACCAGTTTCACAATGACACGTCAAAGCAGACGAGAAAACGCTGAGAGCGGAACAACAGCAGCTCAACATGATGAACACAACATCAGTGTGTGTGTGACGGGGAATGCCTACAGAAAGAAAGAGACAGGACCAGTTGCACACATTACCTTCAGAGTTTCCGGCTAGATAGAAACATACTGGATTTTTCACAATGCTTCTGATTTACTTTTGCATAAATGATGCAACATTTCTCTGAGCACTTCCTGGTCACTTTAGACCTTTTTTGGCCAACTTTCTGGCAAACAGCTGATAATTTTGTATTAAAAGCTCAAATTATGAAATAAAGTGGGATCTGTGACGCATTCCATACAATACAGACCCCAGTGCATGAACCCACAAACACCCCGCCTTAATAACTGCAACTCAAACAGAACACTACACTCAGAAGAAAAGGTTCTATCAGCGCTACGTATTTGGAACCCCTAAAAGGTTCTATACACACTTAAAAAAAGGGTTCTGCGTTCTATATAGAACCTTGGGGTTCCATACTTGGCCAAGAGAACCTTTTACCAAAAAAAAAAAAAAAGGTTCTATATAGAACCATTTTGGAGTTCCATATATGAAGCGGGGGATGGAACCATTTCTGGTTCTAAATAGAACCATTTCTCCTAAGAGTGTAAGACCTTCCATTGATCTCAAGCACATCTTGCGAGTGATTTTATGTGGCATTGTTCGCTTCCCCTTCGGTACAGTGCATTTACACTACCAGCGAGAACACAACTAACAGACGGATACAACTAGACGATTGACACACTCTCACTGTGAATTACTAATGAGCGTTCAGCGTTGTAGATAGCTGGATCTCACTAAAGTGGGGCACGTTGAGGACAGTTTCTGACCCCAGTTGGCTGAGAGGCAGGTTTCATACATTACTAACACAGAGCGTGTAATGAGCATGCGTTCAGTAGTGGCGAGATGGTGCCGCACACACACACACACACACACACACACACACAACGGAGACACTATGAACCACCTACAGCACTTCTGCTCCCGCTAACACACACAAACACCAACAGAACGCAAGAAATTCACATATATCCAGAAGAATCGAGCATGCTTTCCAGTGTCTTCATTTCTAAGAATGATTATGGGATGCATCTCAAACCTTTCATAAATCATCCTCTTTAATCGCAAAGCAAGTAACATTGCATTGAAGGCATACTTGATTACATTTGATCAATTATTGCTTTCCCTGGGAATCGAACCCATGACCTTGGCGTTGCCAGTGCGATACATGAAATCCCATGATCATGCTAATTACGTATCAAAATCAAGGCCAGATTACAAACTGATTGCTGGTTCGCCATCACCTACCCTCAAGAGTCTCAGCAAACGTGTGGGTTTTGTCCGCGGCGCTGTTGCATGTCCCATTAAGGCCACGTGTTGTCACCGGCACGGGGAGGATGACCCCTTGATCCTCCAGCAGGTCCTCCAGAGGCGAGCGGAGGAAGCTGCTTTGGTCTCCGCGAGCGGGGAACGAGGGGAAATGGAGTCCGCCGTCGTTTCGTAGGTCGTCTCGTGTGGCTCCAGCCGATAGAGTCGGCGGCGGCTGATCATCGGACACGGTGAGGGAGCGTTTGATTCGCCGAGGTCCTCCGACGGGAGACGGCAACTCGTCGAGGACACCTCCTCCGGGGTATTTATCCGGGAGCTGGAGGCTGGCCGGCACAGAGAGATGCGAACACTCGGACATGGCTCGTCTCATCGCCTTCCGCTGTCGTTCGGCTCGTCCCATCACACAAGGCTCAAGGTCTCCTTCTTCCTCGCTGTCCTCAGCGTTCATCAACTCGTCTCTGCTCGCGAGGTAGCTGTCGTTCACCACGCCGATAACACAATAGTTGGGAGGCTCCAGAGCCGGTTGCGAGGGTTCGAGCGGCGACGGAAACGCTTCACGACCTGCAGGTGAATCCAAAAGGATTGTTCTGCTGTTTTGGTCGGTCACGCATTGCAACGAAGCCACAAATTTCCCAGGAGACGCAGCCGACGAGGACGACGGGCTCTCCAGACTGTCTCCGGTGCTGCCGAACGACACGCTGGCCGGAACGCCTCCTCGTCCGGGGACGCTGAGGTCCGACGGGGACTCGTAGAAGCACAGCTTGTCCTCATCCGTCATCCCCGCGGCCCGATGACCGCCTCCGAAACCCGCCGGCGCCCCGAGCTCTTCGCGCTTCCAGTCCCAACCCGGAGGAGACGCGGACGGGACTTTGCAAAGCTCACTGTACTCGGAGAACGGAGGGGCCGGCTGCTGGTTGGAGAGAGAGGACATGCTTTAGTTGCCCTAGCTCTGCTTTAGTGTTTAATGTGTGTCAGTGAGAGGGATGGATGTGTAACGTAACCTCTGTCGGTGCTGTTGCTTCTGCAGGCGGCAGCAGACTAACCAGCACTGAGATCCTCTCTCTCTCTCCCTCTCTCTCTCTCTCTGTGTGCTTTTGCCATGGCAGGAGTCACATGCTTTCTAATGTGGCTGTTCATTCGCTACCCAAAATCAACCCCTCCTCCTCCTCCTCTCTGCCTCGCTCGTTTTCTCCACGTTGTCCTCTCTGCGTCCATCTTTTCCTCCCTCCTCCTCCTCCTCACTACTATCATCCCTGAGGCTTCACGCATGACAAATGAGCAATCATTTGCACTCCAGATTTCAGAGAGTGTGGAGATCTATCGGACCTCTTTGAGGAAGTCTTTGTGGGTCCTGCAATCAGCTTATCAGATGTGTGCATGGATGCGTCTACTATTATTGTTCTACAACATTCTCGCACATGTCATCTTTATGTGTAGTCTGCAGCTCATAACTAAACAAAGGCTGCAGATACAGTGGGATCAGTAACTGCAATGATCGACTACATAATTGAGTCAAATCAATAAAGTGTCTTAGACAGCCGGCTGGAGGATCGCAGGCATGTGGTCTTCGAATCTGAATCCCTACAGCGCCACTTGAGTGTCACTGTCTAAATCTGATGCATGTCTGAGTGTGACATCATCAGAGAAGAGGAATAAACATAACTTGAACAATGCCAGATGAGCAGAAAACTGTTTTGCAGCTTGCATAAAACACTACAGGTAATAATATGAACTTATAATAAATATAAAAATAAATCTATGTGATTCATTTATTCTAATTACTACTACTACTAATAATAATAATAACATGATGCATTACTAAATATATTATTATTTAGAATGATTAATAAATTATTCATAGAATTGCATTAAATAAATAAATAAACCAATATATGGTAATACACAAAATGTACCCAATGTTCTGTGATTAAAACTAATATGTACAGATATTTAACCCAGAGAATTCCTGTAGAGTGGAGAAGAGACGGACACTCTTCCACAAAGTCGTCACTCTGGCCTATGTGCTTCAACACACAGTCAAAGTTAGTTTTGTCTTGCTAGTATGCTAATCTAATTCAGACTAAAACACTGAGACGCTTTGTAAGCACACCGTCACCACGAGTGTCCGTCAGCATCAAAGCGTTACATAAGCGACATCATTTCCTCCATCAGCAACTGTTGCTTCAGGAGAACATACTGTACATCCCAGCGAACACCAGGCCGTGACCCGCGGATGAACCATTACGCTGCGCTGAGGATCACGACTCTCAGATTTAGGGTCAAAAATCATATTCAACAGCGAAAAATCATGCTACTCTTCATGAAACTTCCACCCAAAGCGCTATAGAAATAAATGTGACTTGACTAATAAAAAAAGAGGGGTGTGCAACGATTAATCACATCCAAAATAAAAGTTTGCGTGTACTGTGTATAATTATTTTGTATATATAAATACACACACATGCATGTATATGTAATTAGTGTAAACATTTTAAGCACAAAGAACACATTTTTCTTACATATATCCATGCATGTGTGTGTGCATTTATATATGCAAAATATTTATACACTGTAAACACAAACTTTTATTTTGTATTCCTCACTGCACAGCCCTAATAAACATGTTTAGTCACAGGATAATTTCCATTCTCTCTGAGAGTATTCTCGCCATGCATTTCTCTGACTAGCGAATCAGAGCTTGCACAGTTCACGAGCGCGAGGTCTACCGTCCGTCCGTCCGTCCACCGAGCGAGTCGAATCAATGCTGTGTCCCCGTGCGAGTGGCTGTCCGGGCCGTCAGGGACCGAGACACCAGGGATGATCTCATCTGACCCATCAGACCCACCGGCCCCGTTACATAAGCCGAGCTGAAAGACGCCGCCTGTCTGTTATTGTACTCGCACTGAACCACAAGGATACGGCATTGTGCGGTAAATCTGCCATGAATAATGTCTGAAAAAAACACAAAACTGTTTTGTACTCCCGCTAAAAGAGGTCCTGACAGGAGAACTCAAATTTGCCTTGATCTTTTGACGTTTTTTACGTCTTTGTACCATTAAAGTTTCACAGCTTAAACCATATTTATGTCTCAAACCTAAAGAACGGTGCTTTTGGCACAGGGTTAGTAGATTAGGTCGCCGTTAAACCGGCTTAAAGTCCCCCTGTGGTGAAAACCAAGCTTTTAAATGTTGTTTGTGTGTGTATGTGGTGTGTTTAATCCGCTTTAACACACACCAGCTGAGTATTTCCTCCTTAAAACTGCAGTGAACCAAAGACCACCTTGTAACC
The DNA here is from genome assembly GCF_988280905.1 of Pimephales promelas. NCBI lineage: Eukaryota > Metazoa > Chordata > Actinopteri > Cypriniformes > Leuciscidae > Pimephales > Pimephales promelas. Next base: position 30,221,532 of record NC_142790.1, on the reverse strand, counting down.
AATCAGATCAACGTGTGATTGCCAACCAGTGGATCTCTGAGTGAGTGGAGGTGGGGCTCATTTGCATATTCAAAGAACCGCACATACTAAATGAGGCAAGGGTGTCGAGTTACATCAAGATATTTTAAGAAGTTTTTCCAAGGAAAAAACATCCAAATGTCATTTTGGTGATGAAAGATGAGTTTTAAGGGATAAAATATTGACTACAGGGGGACTTTAGTGTAAATCTCAACATTTACTAATACATTATTACAATCAAAAGTTGTCTGTTTATATTAGGCAATTCAATGTGAACATTAGTAAAGGTTAATGATTTGGTCTTCAAAATTGTTATGCTCATTTTAAGTTAATGCATTAAATAACGTTAACAAATGAGACCTTTTTTGTACATTATGAACAACAGGTAAAGAGAAAAAAACCGTGCTGCCCGTTTAAACAAAGCCAATGTATAGAAACGAAGGCCAGGATCGTCCACGAGAAAACTGAGCCGACACACACCCTGACCTACATGTGTGTGCATCTCTAGGCTGACCTGAATGTTGGCTTATGTAGCGTAAGGCTCGAAGCGACTTTTGCAACATACTGATGGAAAGGTCACAGATTGAACACAGATTGAAGCGGACAACTGAAACGCAAATAAACACAAGCGTGGCGTTTGCTGAAGCATGCACACTTTAATTACACGACAACATTTCCCTCCTAGTGACTGAAGTTAGGAATCCAAAACTTGTAGAAGCAGCAGAAACGGGGATATAAAAAGAACGAACAACGAGCTGCATTCCTAAAACATTTATCAATGTCACAATGAAGAACAAAAAAACACCACACAGGTGGCCAAAAACAAGATGAAGTCGGGAGGCAGCGAGAACACAAAGCCAGATAACTCGGCTGAGACCGCCGTCTACCCAGATGCTATTTTTAGCACACCAGCCCTCCCCCCTCCTAAGAGCCAACATCGTTTCCTTGGTAGCCCTGATTCCGAAGGTCTCCTAAGCAACCGCCTCCCGTTGCCATGGCAACATGAGCCTTGTCAACGAAGGAGCAGGTGAGGGACCACATGTCCAAAAATATAGAAATATAATAGTGGAATTAAGTGGAAAAGCTACAGGTTCAGTTTTGTTTTTTTTGTTGTTGTTTATTCTATTATACATAATGTGATTATGTAATAATTTAAATTAAAGTTAACAATCAGCCCAAAACATTTACATTCCATCACTAAACAGAAGAACATGCCTTGCCGTCAGAGTTAAGAATTCATTAAAACTCATCTTTGATCACCAAATGTTTTTACTAGGAAAAAAAATGTATTTATGCCTTACATTCGAGTTAAATACAATATCTCGAATGTAACTCGACACCCTCGCCTCATTTAGTATGCGCGGTTTTATGAATATGCAAATTAGCCCCGCCTCCACTCCCTCCCTCAGAGTGACGATCACACGTTGATCTGATTGGTTACAAGGTGGTTTGTGACGTCAGAAACACCAAAGCGTGTTTTTGAGACTGTCTTTGGTTCACTGCAGTTTTAAGGAGGAAATACTCAGCCATGCTGTCCACTTATCAACACACACACGGTGTGTGTGTTAAAGCGGATTAAACACACCACACACACACATAAACAACATTAAACACTGGATTCTCTCCACAGGGGGACTTTAATGTTTTTAAATGTTACTAGTTTCGGAATGTTCAGTCATCATTAGAATTAACAGCGTTTGAAGAATGTCAAAACAGAATGTTTGCGTAACCAAGATCAGCCACTTTCCCGCCCGGCGACCTAATCTACCAACCCTGTGCCGAAATCACCGTTCTTTAGGTTTGAGACTTGAACAGCTTTACACTCATTCCTCTGGCCAAGCAAACACACATCCTGCTCTTTCCCTGCCAACAGCCACGATGAAGTCAACTCACACACACTGCTTAAAAATAACCTGCGGGTGACGTTCAATAGTTCATCTGAATGGGAGACAGATCAATTCAAACATTTTTTGGCATCAAGCGTCATTCAACCTGAGCTGAGCTCAATCCAGTCGCTCAACGCTGCTATTAATATTCTGACGAGAAACTGTTTATGGTCACTCCTGAGAGAAACTCAATTGCTAAGATCTGTGTGGACCGTCTGAAGGCTTGATCTGTTTCATGGTTTGGGGAAAAAAAGTCTCTTCTGCTCATCAAGGCTTCCTTTTTTTTCAAGAATACAGCAGAAAATGTGAAATATTAGTGCAATTTAAAAATAGCTGTTTTCTATGAGAATTTTTGATACAAATATATTTTGTGTTCTCTGACACTTTTGAATTAAACGTATTTTGCCGACCTCAAACTTTTGAATCATTATTTCTGTTCCAAATATTTTCAATTATCTCAAATGTTGAGTATAATAAAAGTTTATAGAATATGAAGCAATAAAAAAGCAAATCACCTTTTGAAAGTTACTTGGCGCTTCAAAAAACAATCGTATCGAATCGATTGCATCGTTACACCAGTAGGTGGCGACAAGTGACTGTTAAATTAATTTCTCTTTGAATCATTCATTCAAGAGATTCGTTCAAAAACGCTGATTCATTCAGTAATGAAACAAGAGAAGACTTTATGAGTGAGTCATGAATCACCCACTCAAACTATTTGTTTAAACGAAAGACTGCAACAATTTTGTCAGAACCTCTAGTAAACTACATGTTATTTTGTGTAGAATCGTGATTCTGTTTGAAACAAAACCATGATTCTCAATTCATCTCAATTCTCTACTTCTAGGAGCCAAATCTGAAGCCGCATCACATGTGTCCTTCACAGAAATCCCAGAATGCATTGCAAAAACTACTCGGAAGATCTGAGAGAGTGAAATGTGTGAGCACAGTGAGCGCCGCTGCTTCAGTTGTGCTGTAATGCTTCATGTCAGCTGGGAATCCAGATTTTCAGCATCTATTAGATCACATTAGCTGGATTTCTGACTGTGTGTAAAGCCAGTTTCCTGCATCAGTGAGCAGACGATCACAGCCGGTCTCTTTTCTCCAACCGCCTGCCAAAGCACGAGCTACAGCAACTGTTGCACAAACCTGCCTTATTTACATATCTGCATAATTAAGACATTTGTGAAGATATGGAGGAATAGTATCAGTGCACACCGTGACTATAAGCCTCTGATTGAGCAAGTCACGTGGCATGCAACACTTGTGCCCACTTTCTCAGCATCTGTCCTTGTTACTATGGAAACATCAGCTTCTTTTCCAGTCGCCGTGGCAACGAGACAGGCTCCACGCCCTCCCTGGAGGCAGTCTGTGTTTACGACAGTCGATGCATTGACCTTTAGCGCTCCATCATTCGGCTGGTCTCAAACACTCCGGTTATCATAACCTTCCACTGTACCAATACATTTGATTTCAGTGACGCACATACACAGAACAACGATTGGCTAAATGTTCATTTCCTGGTAAAATGACGTCCACTTAGCAAGTGTACCAAGAACTGAGACATTCGTTTCAGTAAGAATAGACATTTGTGCCCTCAGCGGTTATATACATCCTGAGTGACAAAATCCACTAATCTCTCATGACTCCAACTTACAAATAATGTTCAATAGTTTGGAGCCACATATATATTTTATATATATAAATGTATACTTTTATTTTTCAAGAAAGTATTAAATTGATCAAAATGTGAACTGTTTTCAACATTGATAATAATCAGTCAGCTAATCAGCATATAATAATGATTTGTGAAGGATCATGTGACACTGAAGACTGGAGTAATGATGCTGAACATTCAGCTTTGATCACAGGAATAAATTACACTTTACTGTATATATTCACACAGAAACATAACATAATAGGTATAATAGGTCCCCTTTAAAATGTTTCTTTAATCTGATGATTCAAAGTGATTCAATGACTCACTCATAAATATTCATTTCTTGATGAATCAGCATTTCTGAACGAATCTCTTGAATGAATGATTCATTGACATCACTTGTCGCCACCTACTGGTGTAACGATGTCATCGATACTGTCGTTATATGAAGCATTAAGTTACTTTCAAAAGGTGATTTGCTCTATTTTGATCACTGCCGTAAACACATATAACTTTTATCCCAGAACATCTGAGATAACCTGAATATCTGTAGCACAGAAATAACGATCCAGCGAGGCTGAAAAGCCTGTTAGTGAAGCCGCTTCATGCTTTCTCTGGCTCCGATAGAGCCAAATCGTGTGGGTGTTTGAATCGAGATCGCAATCTTTTAACGATTAATCGTGCAGCTCTATTGTGCAGGGAAAAACAGCGATATATGGTGATTTACATTTCACCCTTCTCCAGCTAAACACGATCACAACACCTATAAAAGCAGTCAACACGAAGCGGTCGAACACGTGAAACACGTCTCAGAGGGCGTTGGGTCGGGGCGGGCGATGCCATACGCCCGTCTGCCACCGTGAAGCTTTACTTACGTAAGATCCTCCCGTTGAGCCCTGTGCCGACACTCACAGCCTATCAAAACCTCTGGCCTCCAAAAATACTCCTCGCATCTGCTTCCAAACATCTACTGGCCTGTTTTAGCCCTTTTCCTACTTTATGAAATGACACAAACACGACAGAACGAAGGAAAACTGTCCTATAGTGTATAATAATAACACAAAACTTGCATAATAAAAACAAACAAAAAACGTATGTCGAGTGCAACCGAATTTAACAATGCAGAATGTATTTGTATTTTATTGTATTTCAACAATGCATTTAATTGCAATATTTCTATATTGATATTGCAATATTTTGCCATGTGCTAAAACTGCAGTGAACCAAAGACAGTCTCAAAAACGCGCTTTGAAATCGCTGGTGTTTCTGACGTCACAAACCACCTTGGAACCAATCAGATCAACGTGTGATCGTCAACCAGTGAGTGAGTGGAGGCGGGGCTCATTTGCATATTCATAGAACCACACACATGTCACGTTACATTCAAGATATTTTAAGGCATTAAGACATTTTTTTTGCATGCCATTTTGGTGATAAAAGATACAATTATTTAATAATTTATTATAAAAGGGATTCAATTATTGACAACACGGGGGCTTTAAAAAAATTAAAATTAATAAATGCACTAGATAAATGAAAAACAGTCGCTTGATCATCTGAGAACGAATCTGTGATCAGCAACTCATTGTGCCTTGATCAGGTCTATCGTGGAACGGAAAGCTAAAGAAAATGCTGTATTGTAATTTTCTTTTTGTTGGTTACTGAACGATTATGATTAAGTCGTATAACATACAATCTTATCGATTACTCCATATGTTCATATTTTCTCAAAATACGTGATTAGAAACCCAAATACATCTCTATATAACATAAACTAGCATTCAAAGCACATCAGATTTACCAGTCACAGAGAAACGGAAGTGTTTATCGTCTGTCTGAACGAAAGCAGCGCTGGGTCCGTGCTGTAAGTGTGTTAACACTCCACCATTCATAACAACACACGTCACAATCACAAGAGACACACAAACGACAGCACGGCCCAAAAAAATCAATGCCATTCAGAGATGTGCACAGGATCTACTCAAGCCTAAGGAAAATATTACTTTGCTTTGTTTGATATATATATATACATATAGGACATTTCAGGCAACCTAAGATGGAATAATAAAATTCCCTCTAATGTGACTTTTGACACAGAGCTTTTTACTATTTTCTTATTTTCAGCTCATAGTACAACACACACGCACATTATGGGACACTGTCATTAATTTGCATGTTGGAAAGTGTGACAGCAAACGCTGATGTCCTGTCTCCTGGAGTGTATAAGTAGCTCCCTCAGTGACAGAGTCCCTCCCCGCTGGAGAAAGAGCCCAAAATTACAGAGAACTAAAAGAGACAGCTGTGTCAGACGCGCCCAAACACACACACACACACACAATCTAAAACCAGCAATCGGCCATTTTAAGACACACTATACTGTATTTTCTGCAAGTTGATCAAGTCAACATGCAATGTGATGTATTTCAGAGTGAAGACAGGCTAAAACAAGATACAAGAAAGCTGGAGGTGCGTCCCAATGTGCGTACTTGTGCACTATACTATACTTTACACTGAAGACTGCAAAAACAAGTGCACTTTAAACACCCAGTTGATGCACTTAATTAACCGTAATAAACTAAGTGTGGAATGTTGGAGACTTCATGCACTCGACTGTCACAGCTTTAATCTTAAAATTCATATACTAGACCATGAATATGATGAATTCATATGGGTGTCCACCTATTCTAATATTTAAAAGATAGCAGAATATTTATTTATTTTTTATGTAAAAAGACCCAATTAATACTGTGGGGAAAAAAAAAAATATTATAAATGTAAAGTATTTAGTTTCTATTAGCATACTTCATTGCGTTTTTAACCCAGATGTATTTTATGCGTGTATTTTTTTTTTTTAAATAAAAAATACTTTGTAATCAAAGTATGAATATAAGGCCTATAAAATTTCAGTTATTTTAAATACTTTTTTTTTTGTATATTTTACACTGATTTTCTTATTTTTTTAATGAAATTGTATTTATTTTAAATGTATACATTTATTATTGATTTTACTTGTAAAAACAAAATTTTATTTATTTAAAAAAAATCAAAAATATTTTTTTTTAATTAATTGAATCAATCTTATTTTTATTCATTATTTACTTATTTATTTTTATAATACTGATTTTTCTCCAAATTTTTCCACGGACACCCAGAATTCCCTTTTGGCCTCCCAGTTTGAAAACCACTGCATCACTAGACAGATGAGTGCATAGCCTTCTGGCATTATGACAATATTCTATTTAAATACAACTCTTGCGTTTCTAGTTCTTACACTTAAGAAAATAAATGCTTTAATGTAAACAGGCTAGATTATGGAGATACAAGGACTTTTTATACCAACCCGATTCACAGATACATTTAGTTTGGATGATACAAACTAGTTCAGTTATTTAAGTTACAAATTACAAAAAAGTTGTAACTGAAATGAAAATAGTAATAAAAAAAAGTTAAAGTACTGAAATGAGTACAACTGAAAAAAATCCGCAAATCACTGTTGCACTAACCAAATATGACCTACGTCTGGATATGAGACTGCTACAGCAATTATAGAGCAAGTTATGAATGAAAAGTGGAGGATGTTACACAACACGCTTTAAGAAATGAGCAAGCAATAACTAAACCTCGACTTACCTAATTGGCGTGTTGAAACAGATGATGTCAGGGAACATAGAGGAGAAAGAAATAAAAAGAGCATTACTTACGACTGTATTGCACTCTGTATACATGCATGAATAGACAAGGGTGGTACATATTCACACTAAAAAATAGTGCCAGAAGAGAAATGGGTGGTGTAAACCGAGAGATAAGATTGTCACCAATGGTAGTACAAGAACAATCACGACAGCAGAGTGGAGATGCAAAAATTGTGAGGGAACAACAACAACACCTCGTCGAATAACTGCAAACCAAAGCGTTTTGATTAGTATAGTACACCCTGGATCACAAGGTTAATGGGGGGAGGGAGCGGGGCTCTTTCTTGTTTGCACAGGTCACAGGTCATTCATTGCGGAAGAAACACCCAAGCAAAACCAAGCCAACCCGCTTTAAACGAACCCTAACCATTGAGTCCAGCTGACGGGGTGACATGTTAGTTATTGGGGTGTGCAGTTTAATCACTCAAGCCCAGGCTTGGAATCCACACAGCCATGCATTAAGTGGATCCAGCTCCCAAAACGTCCACAACAAACCTTCCAATGTCAAGGGCAGTCCTCCGGCTGGCTCCCGAGGGTCTGCAAAACTAGGGAAGAAAGGCGGAGCGGCCGGATTCAAACCGGAGATCTGTGGAGACGGCAACTTCGCATCAGGGGAAGTTGGACTTTTTGATGAAGAGGAACTGGACTTCTTGTTGCCTTGTTTGGTTTTTGGTTCCTTTGGGGATTTGCTCTTTGGTGAAGGAACTGGGACTTGGGTCTCAAATGTAACATCTTCCAGATCAAAAGGTTGATTGTGGTTATTAAGAGACCACGCAGGTCCAGATGGAGAAAACGGAGGCGCTGAGATTAACTCTTCCATCGGTGGTACAAAATAAGTGTTTCCAGGGGTGGAAGCCAGCGGCTGCTTCACTCCTGAGTCTCTTGTGGGCATGGGAGAGGTGTAGGGATGTTCTTGAGCAAACATCGCCTCCTCAAAAGCTCCCCCAGGAGAAGCTTGAGCATCATTGAGAAGAGAATCAGCTTTCCCCAGAGGTGATGGAAGGGTGAAATCATCTTCCGTGTCCATGAGATTATCATTGAATCCAGATGATGTGGACAAGGGGAGTTGATCGGGGGCTCGACCGGGAGACTTTAGGGAGATCATTGCAGGAGTTGTGGATGGTGGGGAAGTAGCTGTGAGAGACAGGAGATCTTGGGTAAGAGACAGAGGAATGAGACTCCCATCAGTGTAGTCCTCAGAAAACGACACTAGACCACTGTCGACTCCAAGGGGTGACTGGGTAAAATCAGTTGCGAACTCTTGCGGCACGGAGGCCGAAGAAGGGACGAAGGGTTCGGCATGGATCGCCCATTCTTCGGGTATCTTCTTTCGGCTTTTCGGCTTCTTGGCTCTCCCACCAATGCGCCCGACGTCTTCCCAGCCTCCATCTTCTTTGGACTGATGGAGGCTCTCGGATAAAGCGCTTTCGCTTTGCATTTCCGCATGGAAGTCGTAAACCTCGTCCCTGGGTCTCCGTTTTTTCTTCTTCTTTTCCTTCTTACGGTCAGATCCTTCGCCTTCCCTTTCCTCGGCATCTCCCACGCTTCTGTCTCTCGGGGACCACTGAGGATCGGTCGTATCACTCTGGCTTTCTACCAGGTGACTTGCATGGCGACTGATAATGGTGGAAACGCTGGGCGTGAAGGGCAGGTCAGAAGGAATGCCGGCCTCATCGGACCAGTGATCACCAAAGACACCTCATATACAGAGAAGAAAGGAAATTAGAGCAGCACTAACTCCCTTTCCACTCTCTCACACACGCACAAAGGCATTCGCTAAATTCTCAAATCACGCCTCACAATCCCAGACAGATTTATGATATTCCCTACAACCTGTGAAGATCTAAATCAGATAATTTGACCACCTTTTGAGATGCTGACTGGTCTGAAATACACGATATAGTCAAAACTATTACATGAAACACATTGCCTTATTTCACTTCTATAATAAAGCAGTTCATGTGACATTGCATGTATTTTTCAGCCAAGTTTAAAAATTTGCCATTGTAATAATATTATTCAAAATACAATCAGTTTTTTATTTGTATGTTTTTACTGAAAAAAGTATTTTCCTTCCTTTTTGGCAAAGATGTGCACAAAGCAGACTGAGCAACTGAGGTCAAGCATAACTTATTTAAAAACAAGGTCTGGTTTCCTCTATAAGAAATAATGAGCAGAAATAATGATTTGTGGGGCATGTGAGACGACTCCTCGTATACTAAATAACTGGACGCTAGATGACATGCCTGACTGACCAAGATATCTTTGTCTTGGAAGATAAGGTCTATAACCTAAGGTGTTTTGTGTGCGACGAATAAAAATATTACATTTGCTAATATGTCATCATCAAATCGAATCTGGATGATTTAACGATCAAGCACTTGATAACGGACTCGTGCATGAGTTAATGTGACTCTACAAGTCTGACCCTCCATCTGGTAGGTGTCTAACACTGTTTGCACATCAACAACCATCCATGAGCATCAAACCAGGCAGAATATCAGTCTGATATGCGAGGTGAATCTAGGTCTCAGCTGCAGCGCACTACCCCTATACAGCCGAGAAACCCTTAAAGACCCCTGGGACACCAGAAAACGAAGGATTTGACTAGCTTTGGCAACTGATGATGTAACTCCGCCTTGCACCAGTTATAGTGCCCCCTAGTGGGCAGCAATAGTTTTAATTACTAATGGATTAGAAATTTGCTCCACAGGGGCTCCTGAAGGAATCCCATAATCCCTAATACAAAACACATGGGAAGTACATGAGGGAAATTGACTACATATTAAGGGCATGAGCAGCATTTAAAGATGATTTGTCACACTATATATATAGATATATGCAGTACTGCCTCATAGAAAGATACTCTAACATTGAAAAATGCTGATATTTATGCAGTTGTGTGTACATACCTGCAGATGTGTCCAGTGAGTTCTTGGGTGTCGTGGCCGCCAGGGGTTCGGCTGGTATTTTGGGGGGTTCGACTGGTATTTTGGGGGGTTCGGGGGCCTTAACATCCGGTGAACCCTGCGGTTCGGCCACACCAGACGGTCTTTCTGTCTGGACAGGAGCGGCACCTGTGATCACCGCAGACACTGTGCTAGCCTGAGAGAAACCTATGGAAAATTACAGAAATTCAGAGAAAAAGTCAAATACATGACGTATTTATTTAAATACACCATTTACCGGTGGTTTTAAACCATTAAGCTTATTAATTTTCTAGAATGTGAGGTTTTGATAATAATATTAATAATAATAATAATTACAAATAATGATGATGATAATCCAATATTAACAGTAGTAATATAGAATTAGTATATATAATAATTATTAATAAAGGATAATATTAATAGGATTTATAATATAAGTTATTAATGTATTATTTAAATAACAATCATACTACTACTACTACTGCTAATAATAATAATAAATTAAGATTACAGTATTACAACATGTTGAATGAATTATTAAATAAATACTTGACAGCTATTAATTAATTTATATATATATTTTTTCTGAATCTACATTTAATGAAACCTTTTGTGCTTCATTTAGACCAGTTCCTTTAGATTCCCCTGTAATTTAGACGGTTTCCACTATCAGCTAAGATGTGGATGCTTCTCTAACACACTGTCTATGATATATGCATGTATTGTATATACATGCACGATTATCAGATCAGACACATGTTTGGTCCTGCATCACATCAGGTATGACAGAAACAGTAAGGTATGTAAGGTAAGACACGATTTCTGATGCGAGCGTGACTCATTATCTCCCAAGAGCCCCTTTAAACCAGCACTAATATCAGCTAATGTCCTTCTAGCGAAACACAGGGCTGTTCATTTACCCCACTAATGAATTCACGCTCGTTATCATTACTAGCATTACTCCTAATGCGGCCCATTAGACTGCAGAATAAAAGCTCCAGGTTATTTCTATTCAAATCTTCATTTCTCAGCATGACCAGAGATGGAGTTTCTGTCTGAGACTTTCAACATGATATTGCCACCAAGAACTTTTTAAAGTTTCCCTACATCTATAACCAATATAACTAGTCGGCCTGTAGATGTGCATCACATTCAAAACAGGAATTACAGAAGGAGCAGATCTTTATTAAACAAGGTCAGGGGTAATTAGAGGTGTTGTTTTGCCGGACGCACAATTTTAGTAAACCTAATTAATGGCCGGAGAGAGATTCAACAAGATGACACTGAACGAATAAAAGCGTATAATTAACGAGCGGCCCGGCCTCAAGCAGCAAGCACTGAAAAAGCAGCTAAATCACATTACAATAATGATTTTCAAAGCTTTATATATACACATCCCAAAACTCAATTAGTGAAGATGCAAGTCAAAGTATTTGCTATTTGTTATTTTATATTGTTATATGCTGTATATATATATATATATATATATATATATAAGGACGAGTGTAAGGGGAACATTTTTTTTATGTGGTCCATAAAAGAAAGTAGGGCATTACCAAACCCAAACTTAAATATTATTTTTAATGTGATACCCAGAAACATATTTTTGTTCATTCTTTAAAGATTGAAAATTCGCACTTGGTGGCAAACAAACACTTATAATAAAAAATAATAAAAATAATAAATAAAAACTATAGCCAGTAGATGGCGGCAGAGGAGCACGCATTTTCACTCAAGTATATATATATATATTTTTTTTTTTTTTACAAGTTTTGCTTTTGAATTTATATTTTTACATTGTGAAATCACGATTATAAAATATCAAATTATCAAGAAATAAAATTTTGTCAAAGTTTGGCACTGAAGTATCAAGCTGTCGGTCAGTCCATGATACAACAGAAGAACAATGGGATATTTAATAAGAGTAGAATATAGAATACTTTTTTTCTGACAAAAATTGGGTTTTTGCATAAAAGTTATTTTTTCTGCACCTCAACTCAAGTTCAACACTTATCTCTCAAATGTACATTTGTAAGAAATAAACTTGATACTATTAGTAATTTTAGGATTGAATTACCTTTATGATTAAAAATCCACGCAGCGCAACCAAAATCAGGATGTTTTTTTTCTTTTGCACAGAATTTATAAAACAATTCCGTAAAATTACAAACTATGCTTATGACAATGAGTATTTCGTTTTTTTGTGAGGTCAGTAAAGGTGGTCACCTGAGAACGGTCCCATCGGGCTGCTGTCCATCATCTGTGGAGGACTCGACTGTGAGCCACACTGATCCGGGAAACCAGACATCGTGCCTACAAAACAACAGAGAGAGAGAGAGAGACAGACAGAGAGAGAGAGAGAGAGAGAGAGAGAGATAAACAACAGGGCGAGTCGTACAAGTGTGCAGATGCTGAGCTGCATTTTAATGAGAGGAGAAAAGTGACACGAGTGTTTTGTCGGAGGCTTTACAGAGACGGAGATCAAGCCGTCACGATCAGCTGGTTATCACTAGAGCAAGGAAACATGTAAATGTTCATGTGTCCTTTATCACAGAAACTACAATGACACATCACATTACAGACCAGCGTCTGTGCTGCAGACATTACTCATAGATCAGACTCGAGTCAACAAAACGACCAGACCATTTATTTCGCAAGAGACCCCTAGCAACCAATCAGAGCACTCTGTTTAATAAATACACAACCTAAATATGATTTTAGTAAGAAATCGTATCAGTCAGTCCTGCTCACTGATCGTCTGCCGCATATAAACTGCAAACACTTTCTCCATCTGGGAGTCGCTGATGTAATAGGCTGTCGTTAAACCAGTTTGGGGAGTGAATTTCATATGGGAAGAAAGTTATATTTTAGCCTTAAAATGTTACATAAAACTTTGGTTGGCCGGTTTACGTCAGCAGAATGGTCTGCATTGTGAACTAAACCTTATTAAGTAGCTGAGAAACTGAACTCACCTGATAGTAAGTCTGTCCCAAACGTCGGCTGATGTGGCCGTGTGTCTGTCAGCGGATTGGTGGAGCCTGTAGAACAGACAGATGATGACACTTCTGTTGATTAAAGACCTCACCTGGCCCATCTCAAACACACGACACACACTCTCATGCAGAACACGCGGAGTGAGAGTCACTGCCTCTGACTGGCACGCTGCGAGCTCACGGACCCGACTGGATGATCCGAAGTGGCGGTTCTGGACGAGACACCCTGCCACAAACCCAGAGGCTCAGAGCGGGTGACGCTGAGGAGACGTGACAGGACCGAAGCAAAGTCACAGCGGCACCGTGGGCGTCACGGACCCGGCCCGGACCTCCGGGTGCCACGCGGTCAACGGGTTGGACAGAGTTCAGTTCGGCTTACACTGTCTGTGCTCCCGAGCCAATTTCTGTACAGACGAACTGAGGCATTGAATCTGTATCTGAACTCTTTCCCCGTCAGCGGTTTTTGGAAAAAGTTGCCAGCACGCACCAGCATTTGTTTGATAATTTTATCAGAAATTGTATGCATGGCTCCCAGAACATTATATAAATAACTGAACATGCAATTTATCAAAAGAAAGAACAACAAAAAACTTTTTATTATAGCTTCATGCATTTTTTTTAAATCACCACTTGAATATGGGTAAGGGTCATTAAAAATGCAACATTTTGAGCTGAGAAAATTATGTTTTGACAAAGACCATGTGTGGATGGGATTCAGGATTGATGATCTAAATCTCTGTGCTCTCCAGCTAAAATCAAGTCTCTTGTGCGAGATTTGCCTCAATATCAATACGGATGATATGAGGCAATGACTCTGTAAGTTAACTCTTTCTACTCCAGTGTAAAAAAAAAAAAAAAAAAGCACACACCAGCATTTTTTTAATCTTATCATAAACATTTCATATTTTGCAATATACATGCAATATATCAAAAGAAAGAACAGAGCTTCTGCTTTTCAAAAACAAACAAAAAAAAAAGCATTATGAACACTTGAATATGGATAAGTTTCATAAAAATGCAACATTTTGAGCAAAAAGCTGAGAAAATTATGTTTTGTGAAAGTCTCTGTCCGGATGGGATCCATCTACAGCCCCAAAGCGTCACAGTTCTATAGCTCGTCCTGGGTCGACATCTCATTCAGTAACAATCAGTTTCATGACTTTTATATGAGCCTGAATTCAACGCCGGAGAAGAGATTTAACAGAATCAAACTCTACATCAGGTGACTCCATCAGTCTGAAAACACCATCAGGTGACCCATTGGTGTCCTAAAACTCCATCAGGTGACCCATTGGTGTCCTAAACTCCATCAGTTGACCCAATGATGTTCTAAAACTCCATCAGGTGACCCATTGGTGTCCTAAACTCCATCAGGTGACCCAATGGTGTCCTAAAACTCCATCAGGTGACCCAATGGTCTCCTAAAACTCCATCAGTCTGAAAACACCATCAGGTGACCCATTGGTGTCCTAAAACTCCATCAGGTGACCCAATGGTGTCCTAAAACTCCATCAGGTGACCCAATGGTGTCCTAAAACTCCATCAGGTGACCCAATGGTCTCCTAAAACTCCATCAGGTGACCCAATGGTGTCCTAAAACTCCATCAGGTGACCCAATGGTGTCCTAAAACTCCATCAGGTGACCCAATGGTCTCCTAAAACTCCATCAGGTGACCCAATGGTGTCCTAAACTCCATCAGGTGACCCAATGGTGTCCTAAAACTCCATCAGGTGACCCAATGGTCTCCTAAAACTCCATCAGTCTGAAAACACCATCAGGTGACCCATTGGTGTCCTAAAACTCCATCAGGTGACCCAATGGTGTCCTAAAACTCCATCAGGTGACCCAATGGTGTCCTAAAACTCCATCAGGTGACCCAATGGTCTCCTAAAACTCCATCAGGTGACCCAATGGTGTCCTAAAACTCCATCAGGTGACCCAATGGTCTCCTAAAACTCCATCAGGTGACCCAATGGTCTCCTAAAACTCCATCAGGTGACCCAATGGTGTCCTAAAACTCCATCAGGTGACCCAATGGTGTCCTAAAACTCCATCAGGTGACCCAATGGTCTCCTAAAACTCCATCAGGTGACCCAATGGTCTCCTAAAACTCCATCAGGTGACCCAATGGTGTCCTAAAACTCCATCAGGTGACCCAATGGTCTCCTAAAACTCCATCAGGTGACCCAATGGTGTCCTAAAACTCCATCAGGTGACCCAATGGTGTCCTAAAACTCCATCAGGTGACCCAATGGTCTCCTAAAACTCCATCAGGTGACCCAATGGTCTCCTAAAACTCCATCAGGTGACCCAATGGTGTCCTAAACTCCATCAGGTGACCCAATGGTCTCCTAAAACTCCATCAAGTGACCCAATGGTCTCCTAAAACTCCATCAGGTGACTCAATGGTCTCCTAAAACTTCATCAGGTGAGCCAATGGTCTCCTAATACTCCATCAGGTGACCCAATGGTCTCCTAAAACTCCATCAGGTGACTCAATGGTCTCCTAAAACTTCATCAGGTGAGCCAATGGTCTCCTAAAACTCCATCAGGTGACCCAATGGTCTCCTAAAACTCCATCAGGTGACCCAATGGTCTCCTAAAACTCCATCAGGTGACCCAATGGTCTCCTAAAACTCCATCAGGTGACCCAATGGTGTCCTAAACTCCATCAGGTGACCCAATGGTCTCCTAAAACTCCATCAAGTGACCCAATGGTCTCCTAAAACTCCATCAGGTGACTCAATGGTCTCCTAAAAGTCCATCAGGCGACCCAATGGTGTCCTAAACTCCATCAGGTGACCCAATGTTGTCCTAAAACTCCATCAGGTGACCCAATGGTCTCCTAAAACTCCATCAGGTGACCCAATGGTCTCCTAAAACTCCATCAGGTGACCCAATGGTGTCCTAAAACTCCATCAGGTGACCCAATGGTGTCCTAAAACTCCATCAGGTGACCCAATGGTGTCCTAAAACTCCATCAGGTGACCCAATGGTCTCCTAAAACTCCATCAGGTGACCCAATGGTCTCCTAAAACTCCATCAGGTGACCCAATGGTCTCCTAAAACTCCATCAGGTGACCCAATAGTGTCCTAAAACTCCATCAGGTGACCCAATGGTCTCCTAAAACTCCATCAGGTGACCCAATGGTCTCCTAAAACTCCATCAGGTGACCCAATGGTGTCCTAAAACTCCATCAGGTGACCCAATGGTGTCCTAAAACTCCATCAGGTGACCCAATGGTGTCCTAAAACTCCATCAGGTGACCCAATGGTCTCCTAAAACTCCATCAGGTGACCCAATGGTCTCCTAAAACTCCATCAGGTGACCCAATGGTCTCCTAAAACTCCATCAGGTGACCCAATGGTCTCCTAAAACTCCATCAGGTGACCCAATGGTGTCCTAAAACTCCATCAGGTGACCCAATGGTCTCCTAAAACTCCATCAGGTGACCCAATGGTCTCCTAATACTCCATCAGGTGACCCAATGGTGTCCTAAAACTCCATCAGGTGACCCAATGGTCTCCTAAAACTCCATCAGGTGACCCAATGGTCTCCTAAAACTCCATCAGGTGACCCAATGGTCTCCTAAAACTCCATCAGGTGACCCAATGGTGTCCTAAAACTCCATCAGGTGACCCAATGGTGTCCTAAAACTCCATCAGGTGACCCAATGGTGTCCTAAAACTCCATCAGGTGACCCAATGGTATCCTAAAACTCCATCAAGTGACCCAATGGTCTCCTAAAACTCCATCAGGTGACCCAATGGTGTCCTAAACTCCATCAGGTGACCCAATGGTATCCTAAAACTCCATCAAGTGACCCAATGGTCTCCTAAAACTCCATCAGGTGACCCAATGGTGTCCTAAACTCCATCAAGTGACCCAATGGTGTCCTAAACTCCATCAGGTGACCCAATGGTGTCCTAAAACTCCATCAGGTGACCCAATGGTGTCCTAAACTCCATCAGGTGACCCAATGGTATCCTAAAACTCCATCAAGTGACCCAATGGTCTCCTAAAACTCCATCAGGTGACCCAATGGTGTCCTAAAACTCCATCAGGTGACCCAATGGTGTCCTAAACTCCATCAGGTGACCCAATGGTGTCCTGAAACTCCATCAGGTGACCCAATGGTGTCCTAAAACTCCATCAGGTGACTCAATGGTGTCCTAAAACTCCATCAGTTGACCCAATGGTGTCCTAAAACTCCATCAGGTGACCCAATGGTGTCCTAAAACTCCATCAGTTGACCCAATGGTGTCCTAAACTCCATCAGGTGACCCAATGGTATCCTAAAACTCCATCAAGTGACCCAATGGTCTCCTAAAACTCCATCAGGTGACCCAATGGTGTCCTAAAACTCCATCAGGTGACCCAATGGTGTCCTAAAACTTTCTTGTCTTGTCTATAAAATGAAGATGAAGCGAGGAGAGTGAACAGGGTGAAGAGGGACACGAGGAGTGCGTGTCCTCTGACTGACTCCAGTGAACAGGGTCAAGAGGAAGACGAGGAGTGTGTCTCCACCACAGGAGATCTGCTGATCTGTTTTACACACATCCTCAGGATTACAGCGTTATGTAATGCTAACGACTTACAAATGATTCAAAATACATCACAAATCTCTAAAAGACCAATCCTAAGAATGAGAGCGCAGGGAAAAGCACCTCTGCAGACGGGGATTATGGGAAAAGGCTCCTTCATCAGCAGAGAAACATCCTCAAACTAATGCAGACTCACTAATGCAGAATTAAGAGCAGACAGACTGAGACGAGGACGCCAAAGACGAAGAGCTTTACCAGCACAACTACAGAACTAGGGTCAACACACGGACACACACTTCACATTAAAGCACAGTCCACCCTAACCTTGATCCAAACCTGTACGAGGTTCTTTCTTTTCAACACAAAAGAAGATGGAGTGAAGAATATGACCGTTCAAACCCACTGACTTGAAAACACTATGGAAGTCAATGGGGTCCAAACCAACTGACGGATTACCGACATTCTCCAAAATATCTTCTTCTGTGTTCAGCAACTTGAGGAAGAGTAAATGATGACAGAATTATGTAAACATATATAATATTATACTACAATATATTAGAGCCAGACCGATATATCGGCCGGCCGATATTAGGCATTTTCTATAATATCGGTATTGGCAGTTATAATGGCCGATAAATGAATATTTAAATAATAAAATAAAAATGGAGGAAACACGCTTCAATCATCTCTCCTTGGCCTGTTATATTGAAAATGTATGTTTTACAATTTGCAGTATGACGTTATCTATTGCTAAATTATAGCTCATCATAGACTAGCTAACCACAAAGCTAGCTAATGCCGCTATCATCAGTGGAAGACCGCTAACGTTTACATTAATGAGCTTGGAAACCACAATGAACTTTTTCTGCCTAAATAAAGCCATGATTACTGTATTTATAACTAGCATATCTCTAGTTACAGTCCCTGCATTGTAAAATGTAAGTTATACTTGCGAGGAGTGAACATTTAGACGTAGAGAAAAAGTATCAAACGTATCTTGTGCAGAAAAGTTCGCTTTTTTTTTTACACGTGTGTGAAATCCAACAATATTTAATAAAAAAAAATAAATAAATCGGCCAATATATCGGAATCTTGGATTTTAAAACCCAAAAATATTTGTATCCGTATCGGCCTTCAAAATCCTTTATCGGTCGGGCTCTATAATATATACACACTATCGTTCAAAAGGTCGGGGTCAGTCATTGATAATAATCATAAACGTTTGTTGAGCAGCAGATCGTCATATTAGAAGGATCATGTGACCCTGAAGACTGCAGTCATGATGCTGGTCTTCTTGATACACAGATAACGACATCTGACTAACAAATATCAAGAGTGTGTTTCTAACGCAGAGCTCGTGTGTGTCGGCCACAGCTGGATCAGTCGATCTCAGGAGAATCTGGAACACACACTCGCATCTGCTGCCCTAAAACACACTCAAGTAGGCCAAGCCGACCCATATAGAGCTCCCGCAGGACACACACACACACACACACTTCAGTCCCTGTCGATACTCCGCTCACGCCATCGCAGGGATGGAGAGCAAAGCTAACGCACAGAAAAGGCGGGTCAACTTAAAGGGAAAGTTCATGAAAACTTGATTATTTACTCACCCTTCGAGCAGCAAGTGTGTGTGTGTGTGTGTGTGTGTGTGTGTGTGAATGAACGGTTTCTGTGTTTAGTCGTGTTAGCACCCCCATAGTTAACAACTAATGATGTTAGAATGGAAGTGAATCAATCAAAACTAACTTTATCTGGACAATAAGTCTATTCTAGAGTCTATTCTATAAATGAAGGTAGCTTTAGTTTTGACCTTACAGTGAAAGTGAATGGGGTCCAAAGTTGTTTGAACAGCAAATCATTTTTTGAGTGAACTATCCCTTTAATATGCAGCAATACAGCTTTATAGTCTCCAAAGCCTCTAAATCAAGCGGATACAAATATATCAAAGTACAAGAACACACGGAAATCAGTTCAGACAGTCAGATACAGTCCATAAAAACTTTTATTCGCTGTGTGGACACTGGGAAAACCTACACACACATCAGAAGCACTAAAGCCTACAGGAGTGTGTGAGCAAAGTGTGTGTCCCTGGAGGACGACGAAGCAAACAGAAGTGTGTTAGATTCAATCCAGATCATGTGATTTCTCATGTGACCAAATAATGCAAACACATATCAAGCAATGCTGTGAGTTTTGGACAAGACTTCTTTTGTTATTTTCAGCCCATTTAATGAAGTACATGTAGAACGGGTCAGATAAACTGTTTAGAATGACAAGAGAAGCAGGCGACTCCATCCATCGGTTACACACACACACACACACACACACACACACACACACACACACACACACACACACACACACACACACACACACACACACACACACACACACACACACACACACACGACCCTTGAGTCAGGCCTGAAACAGTGAACATACACTTACACAAACTCCCTCCCTGAAACTAACAGACTGAATAACATTCATAAACCATTGACTTCTGCAATGTGACGCATTTTGAGATGTGATTTTAGTATGAGCTAAATAATGTTCAAGTTTTATGAATATTTTGATACTACAGTTGTTAACATGAACTAACAGACAAATTCTTCAAAAAGTATTAATCTCAGTTAATGTTAAATTCACACTCTCTCATTTCTGCATTTGTTCATATTTTATAATGGACCCGAGCTAACATGAACTAACAAGGTGTTTATAACTAACAAACATTTACTAATATATGTGTGTGTGTGTGAGTTTGTGTGCGTAAGAGTGTGTGAGTGTGAGAGAGAGTTTGTGTGCAAGTGATTGTGTGTGTGTGTGTGTGACTGTGAGAGAGAGAGAGAGTGAGTGTGTGTTAGTGTGTATCTGTGCACGTGTGTGTAAAAGAGAGAATGTGAGTGTGTGAGAAAAAGAGAGTGTGTGTGTATGTGTGTGTGTGTGAGACAGTGAGTGTATCCCGAGGCTGATGTCTGAAACACAGTGTGTGACTGCGCTCTGTCATCACCAGATATATCATCTCTCACTCTGAGCTACGATTCCCTCAAAAGATCCCGTTACCCATGATGCCGCACGGGCCGTCCTGCGGTGTTCCTGATGTACAGTGAGTCTGAGATGACTTTGCCGAAGAGGAACGTTTCTTTAACCCTATAAAGCCTAACGCATCATCATGATATCAAATAAGATATCCAAATCATCAAACAGTGTGCTGTGAAATCTTTGCTGATTTTTATAAAGTAAGCATAAGAACAATGATGATATTTGATATCACTCGTAATATTTCAAGTTGAAGTGGATAAAAAATAAAAATCTTTTTTTTTTTAAATGTGAACATCAAATATGATCATCAGGCTTTTGAGGAAGTTTTATTTGTTTATCAATGTGTTGCACTGCATTATGTCTTCATCTTACTAAGATATTACAGGGTGACGACTGATATTTATATGATTTATATGATGTCAGCAGTCGATGAAGATCTCATTGATTTACATTACAAGCATCAGAATTTGCTGTTTTAAATCCATATTCTGACTATATCAGAAAATATAAAAGCCATAAATATAAAAGCCATAAAAGCCTGTTTCAAACATAATACTTCACAAGAAACACGAAAAAAAAAAGATTTTTCTGACTGTTATTTCATACGTCAGGCTTTACAGGATTAAATGCATCCTAGAGGAGATGAAGAACGTCTGTTTTAAACATAGTGAGCCACAAACATCAGAGACAACATCCCAGAATGCCTTGCGAAGGACAAATCTCATACAAAATAGTGGATTAAGCAAAATTGTATTAAAAAAAATATTAATAAACGTTTTTGTCCCATTTTTTTTAGTATCATGCAACTAGAAAATTCTAGCTTCAAACAATATGAATTAAAATCAATTGTAAATTAAATTGATAGTTTTATTTAAAAAAAACATATAATCACACATTTTTCAAAATAAAAATAATAATAATAATAATCATATATATATATATAGGGCCCATTTATAATATAAAAATGTTAATAAATTGTGCAACTATTAAGGTTCTATGAATTTAATTGATTAGACATGTCTTTTTATTATTAAAATTAAACCATTAAAAATAATCCATAAAAAACATACAGAATTATGGGGGAAAATACAATTAATTTTCATAGGGCCATTAAATGTGAGTTTTGTTTGTGATTTTTAATAAATTGCTGTTAAATTAGTCCAATCCTCATGATTTCAGTAGACTAGGCAAGATTTTGGATTACTACAATTTAATTTAGTCATTAAAATGGAATCCAGGAAAAATTAAAAGCGAACTTTTGGGGAAAATAAAGCGGCTTTCAGTGTGTTCATACGGACGCGTCGCTGCGTTCAGAGACTGGCAGCTGGTTAGATAAGTGTGTGAACGGCCCCTATGTAGACAGCACAGCCGCTCTCGAGGGACACATCCCAGTCCTCAGGCAGGAGAAGTGAAGTTGGGAACGGGTTTCCAGAAGGTTCAGCGGAGCAAAGCAAGAGCAGTCGGGAAGCAGATGAAGATCTAGTCGTCTGAAGCGTCACACACACACACACACACACACGACGCAGGGCAGAAAGAAACAGCAGACGGGAAGAGAACAACAGCGCTGGTTAGTACTGCACACCTGTCAATCATCGTGTCAGATCATGCAAGAAGATCTCGGCGTCTTCACGACACAATACACACATGCAGGACAAACTTATCATCATGATGAAGCCAGAGCTCATGCAGGACGGGGGTTCATGAGGGGAAGCAGCGCCATCTACAGGACACTCGCACAACTGCAAGAAACAGCGCTGGGCAATGCGCTCATCAATGATGTGTCTGGGAAATAATTGTTCCATTTATTTATTTATTTATTTTTGTTTATGTATAAAATTAATAATCATGCATCATATTTATAAATCATGCTTTTATGATATAGTGAAAATATGAAGGAAAAAAAGATAGCTGAATATTATTCAAAGGCCCAAACTGAGCAAATATAAGCAGTTTGCGGCAGCTGTTTGATATTTATATGAAATTATGATATTTGCAATGCAAATAAGAGAGATCTTTATAACAGAATATAGCATTTAAATATCAGTTCATACCAAAATGCACGAAGACATTTTATTTTTTACACTAAATTACTTTTTAGTCACTAAAACAAAAGTCTAAACTATCAGAAGGCATGTAGAAGATTGTGTAAAAAGGTTTCCAGTAATTTAGTGTCCTCAGAAAGCCATTTATCACGTATGATACAGCAGACTTTATAGGTTTCGCATTTTTAGGATGCATTCTTTCAATAAAATCAATGATGCACTTGAGGCTGAATTGATCTACGGCTAAGCCACGCCCTCAAACGTGATGAGCCAATCACAGTACGCAGCTAACCCAATAGAGAGCCTAAGTCCCACCCCTCCGCTTCCAGACATTATTGCCCATAAAATACGGTAGTCAATGGCGAGGGATAACTTATCTTCTTATTCCGTCTGATCTGTGCCCTGAATTACACATCTGATATTACAGCATTTAAAGTGCATCATAAACGAGATCTATTAACTTTCCATTTACCGTCTGAATTACCAGCAATTGATTGAAACTAATATATAAGGACAAATTTTACAATTATAAAGAGTTCAAATCAGACTAAATACTGGACATAATTCACAATATACATAACCTGTCCTTCAACATGCAAATAGGAAACACGCTTACAGTAAATAGACTTGATGCATTTCATGCAAAACAGGCCAGACTAACTGTAAATAAAGGTTTGGCACAGTCAAAGGGGTCATGTGACAGGATGATCTAAGATGAGCTCACGACGATCAGTCAAAAGAAAAGTATAAAGACAGATGCTGTTTAACTCTCTGCTAACGGGACAAACATGCAATTAAAAACTCAACTAAAACCTTTATAAATGAAGGTTTCAGTCCGTCTACACCCACTGAGATGACCGACGTCCGCCCGAAACAAACGAGCAGAACTGAACATGAGCATGAGGAACACGAGCAAACCAAGGAGTGAACCAAATAATGGAGAGACGCCCGCAAGTAAACTGAGGCGACGGTGTCTTACCAGGGGTCTGAGACCCTTGGCCTTCCTGCAGTCCGTTCTTGACCACTGTATCTGGATCTGTTCACACACACACACACACCAATAAACCCAGAGGAGGAGCTTATCTCACACACAAACACAATGAACATCACAGGTTACTGAAAGAGGAGAGTAGGGCTGCGCAATTAATCGCATTTATAGTCGCGATTACGATTGCGTTATCAAAGCCGCGATTACAGAAAAGTCCACTCACATTACTGTGTGTGTTAGAGTGTGTTAGAGTGTGTTACGCTCATGACGACAGGAACTAGCAGTGATGTTAGCGTACGCTGAGTTTCTCAACTTTCCTGTCGCTATACTGTGCTACTAGCGCACACTATATATAAAGCACAAAGAAACTACGAGCATGAAACGTCATTACGCTGAAAATCAGTAAGTCACAAAATAAAAGTAAAATACTAATAAATCCGTAACTGGATTCGAGAGGATTGGTGTGATGTTCATTCTGTCCATCAGGAGCAGTTCTGGTTAGTCACTTCATCTTCATCCTTACATGACTGTGGTGCTCATACCAACATCCGATAATTAACAAACACTACTTATTTAATAGCTTTCCCCCATAGGTCCACAGTCTTACATCATTACAGTGCATCTGTCCATCATAGAGCAAGAGCCAGGACATTTTTCACTATAACTGGTTGTATTGGTCTGGGATGATTTGAGGGTGAGTGAATGATGAGGTAATGTTGATTTTGGGTGAACTCACCCTTGCCGTCAGTGTCCAGGAGGGGGATGAAGTCGGTCTTGCCCACGGTCTCTCCGACCTGATCCTCGAAGGGTTCGTCCTCCAGCGCGGAGATGAAGTCCCTCTCCACTGCGTTCTCCACGTCCGGCTGAGGACCGCTGTCGCTCAGAGCGTCGGTCAAGCTCAGATCCGCCATCACTTCACTGACAACGACAGACATTGGGTTTAATATCACAACAACAACAACAACAACAACATGAGCCCACTATCAGGGGTGACCCGACAGCCTCATGTCACGATATTACTGCGCCACTCCAAGACACAAACAATTGTATGTTGATTAAAAAGCTAAATTTGATATTATATTGAGTGTGTACATGAATATCTTGGACTTGGTGCTGAAACCCAAAGCCAACAAAGACACCAGAATAACAAAATATTCATGATTCTGAAGCTGAAACACAGATTATTGTAGATGAATATGATGATCACTGACTAGATATATATATATATATCAGGATCCATAAATATTCCCCCATTGCATTATTAAACATTATATATAATAGTTTGATGTACTAAAACTCTAATAACTATGTATTTGATTAATTTGAACTCTTTTATAATACTCTTTTCATTTTGGGTGAATTATACACAATACAGTCACTATCATCCATGACACAAATTGTTGCATTTTTGTATTTCGATATATAGTGACCCGATCTACGGTTACAGCCCTGCCACATCTGCTCATTAACACTGTATTTATCGCCAAAACATCTGAGGAAACACTTTCAATCACACACACACACACACTACTGTAATGATGTCATTATATGATGTCGCTTCTTGACATCATCAGTTTGATGATTTCAGACACACGTGTGAGAAACACACCTAAATCTGCTCCTTTCCTTCTTCAAGTCCGTTTGTTTTAAAGCCTCTGTTTTGCGTGCGTGTGTGTGTGTGTGTGTGTGTGTCTGCTGATAATCATAATGTGTGTCGTCCTGTGCTGTGTAATCTCAAGACTGTGAGTCTGTGTTTTCCTAAATCACAGAGATTAAAGATGAGGCAGCGGTGTAACGCAGCAGGATTACAGCTGTGGGATCACACACACACACACACACACACACACACACAAATAAGGCCCAAAATATAAAAGGCTGAGTGAATGTTCCAGGACAGGAAGCGAGGGTTTCAGACAGGAAGTGGGTGTGTGTATAATATTAGGTGGCTCTTGTGAGCTGAGCTTCCTCTGTGCGCTCACTCAGGCCGACCCAAGATCTCCAGATGAGGTCACGTCGTCTGGAGCTTCACTGAGGTGACATCATCATCATCATCATCATAATCAGTCAGATCATAAACCGCCTCCTGATCATCATCCGTATCCTCAATCAATTGATCAAACATGGTAATACTGCTCTTTAGTGCTCAATCAGACTCATTTCTCACTTATAAAAACTCCTCAGGACAATTAACGACATTAAATAAAATATAAAACATTTATTTAATATTAAAAATCTAATTAAAATATGAACTTAAATAATAAAATATTAAAAATAAATTAAACGCAATAAAAAAATTATCAGATCTAAAATGAACAAATATATATATATATATATATATATATATATTAAAAAAGAAACAAAATAATTTTAAATAAAATTTTCTCATTATTAATAACGAATTTAATTCTGAATCCTCATATTACAGTTGCTACCCCACGCTCGTGCATTGTGCCTCACTGAAGAGTGTTTGAGGATTACGGCGTCAGCTGCACATGACCTGGATCGAGCGCCAGCGGATCACAGCAGCCAATCAGCAGCGAGCGTCTGGGAGACTTACAGCTCTGGCTCACTTTCCCCCAAAGCTACGAACAATATCACATTATATGACACACTCGCTGTCTCTCAGGAGTCACACACACACACACACACACACACACACATGTGCTCAACAGCATGTCAGTGCATTAATGATATATAACGACTGAAATATAAGCCGGATGATTGTCGACAGGTGACAGGAAGTGTCATAACAACAGAGAGGGTCACATGACCTACACAACATCCCCTTCAGCAGCCGTTGTGGGAGTGTGGAGCGTACGATGAGGACGAACTGTTATTAGAAAATTAACTAAAACTGAACATGCAGAAAGTGTTCGTTCACGGAGTGTTTAATGAGCTTCATCATTTACATAATTAAAGGTGCACTGTGTAACTTGTTCAAACCATCGATTTAAATAACGAATCCATACATCAGGCCTTCTTCCAGACATGTTTCCCTGACTCTGATTGGCTGTCGGGTCTGCTGGGAGTGTTTATATTTGAGGCCTGTCGGATGGCTGCGGCGGGAAACTGTGTACATCCGTCACTCGCCTGTGTGTGTGTGTGTGTGTCTCTCGTCATATCTGTAAATAGAGAACAGTTGCTCTGGCTGATATGCAACATGTCTGGAGTGTGTGTGTGTGAGAGTGAGTGTGTGTGTGTGTGTGTGTTTGCTCTCTGGTCGTGCGAGGCCATTGACACAGCTAAGCCTGTTTTTTCTACTACTCTACAAACAGAGCGCTAGGCATGCACACACACACACACACACACACACACACACACACACACACACACACACACACACACACGAGTTGAGATTGAATCATGGGTGTGTCAGGAATCCAAACACACACTATCTGATCTGATTGTGATTTCACACACACTTTCACCCTTCAGTGACGACACGTGTGAGAACCGGGAAACAGAGAGACTCACGAAACTCCAGACACAGAGATACTCAACTAATCACAGTACAAGACCACACAAACACAACACATGATCATCAACTCATGTTTAAACGTGTATTATTATGCCCTAATAAAAAGAGAAACTCCAGAACTGTTTACAGGATAACTGGAATGTCCCTGAACTTGCCATTTTTGGCTGAATGAATAAAAAGGCTTTATAATTAATCAAATAGTGAAATCATAGTGTTGGTGAATATTACAGCTTCATCAATTACAGTTTTATCACTTCAAATCTGCATGCTTTGATTATTAACATTTAGTTAAACCTTAAAAACGGTTTTGTACGGAAAACATGGAATTTGAAAATGAAATGTATTTTTGTTCAACTTAATTATTCATTTCATGATTTAAAAAAAAGTAGGCTAATCCAAAAAAATGTAAATGGAAAAACTCAATTTTAGGCAAATATGAGAGTTTGGCAGAGCCCTGATTAATGAAGTCTTGCATTTCTGCAGCTAAACAACACACTTCTGGTCCTGTTTCCAACACACACTTCTGCTTTTTTCTGCTGACGCTCAGTCACACACACTAAATAATACATGACGAGACAGATCGAGTACACACACTCACAGTTATGAAGGAAACACACAACTCTGTCCACATGTGAATAACAACACACACACACACACGCATGAGCAACACACTTGCAATGCACTGGTCTGTGTACTTGCATATAGGGTGTGTGTGTGTGAGTGTGAGTGTGTGTGTGTGTGTGTGTGTGTGTGTGTGTGTGAGCTTCCCAGCGTTCCAGAGATGCCTGGAATTCCCTGGTGTGACTGCAGCAGGTTTAGAGAAGGACTCGACTGTGACTCATAATCACACACACACACACACACACACACACACACACTCTGCACAAAGACAGCATTTACCTGTCTGACCCTGACCTTGCTGGAGGTCATCTAATGACCCTCAGCACAGCAGTGATGATCAACTCGTACGCTCCTCGTTACACGTGTGTGTTGTTCTCCAATAACGACTCGTCTCACACACAGACAAAACGACAACTCACCGGACACACACACAACTCAAAGTAAAGACACACTTCACTCATCAAAGCTAATATGATAAAAACACAAATCATCTATTCATACAATAATATGAAAAAATAATATTTTTAATTATAATCATCACTAAAAATACCAATAATCAATAAAAATTAATAAAACAAATAAATAATACAATTATATTAATATTTTAGCAATGAAAATTCATATGACAATCATAATAAAATTATTATTCTTATATTTATTATTATTAAAAATATTTAAGGCAAACTTTGAAGCCAATTATTGAAATTAGTGCTAAAAATCGACTTTTTGAACACAATTACAAAACGAAAACCCCAGAACCCATAATCTATCATGTGCATCATCTATTTATGAGACCGTTATTGCCAGATGCACATTATCTCAACATAAAGAATTCAAATGGTTTGCAAACACAAGTACGCACACACACACACACACACACACACACACACACACACACACACACGCTATTGGTGTATTATCCAATCAAACTTAGCGAAACTCCTGCCATCGTCTCACTGAACACTGAACGCTTCCCCTTTAATGACATCAGACACAAACGGTGTCCGTTTCACAGGACGCTTTATGAAAACACACACCCGGCCCTGAAACACAACACTGACACACTCCTCAGATATAAAAGCGCTTCAGGGAAAGCATGTCGTCTTCCTCTCGGCTTCAAGGTTCACGATCCACACACACAGATCCCACGCCAACAATAAGCAGAACACGTGTGTTTATGTTCAGATATATGCAAACGAATCATTCAAGTGCTCGGCCAATCAGAAGCAGATGAGACAATACTAGGGATGCATTATATATGGGCCACCATATCGGTATCGGCCAATATTTGTTTTCTTTTTATGTTATCGTTATCGGCCCGATAAAAAAATGTGGCTGATATGTTAAAGCTGATAATGAATTATTTCCTTCAACACCTGAGACTCTTCAGATGCGCACTGTTCAACATGATTGATCTTAATTGCTTGAAATATGATTGGAATCAAACAGGAAAATATAGTTAAGTGCAAAATGTTCTGTCATATCGGCTGCTGAAATTACAATGAGAACATTATAATTGAGTGATTGGGAAATGGATTTTAGTTGTGATTGACTTTTGTTTTTGCAATCAGGCTCTCAAAAATTATGTTTAAAAAATGGATTTAGATTTATTGGCCGATATATCGGTTATCGGCTTTCAAAAAAAGAATTATCGGTATCGGCCAAAATGTTCACATCGGTGCATCCCTAGACAATAGAGTGCGTTAAAGCATCCGGCTCATTAATATTTGAGCTCCCACATTTGCATATTCACACATATTCAGTTTTCAGAAAGTCTGGCCTGTATGATGAACGATTGTATGAACTCTGACCTCATTTCATATTCACAAAGACACTGAACGGTCATGACAACCTGCAAAAAATAAAAGTTTAAATTAACAGAAGATTATTACTACTGTACAGCAAAACGTAATTCTTAAAATAATAATATTTTTTAAGAATATCATATTTTTATATTAACATTAAACCTCAGTTAAGCAGAATTTTTAGTTTGCCAAAAAATATTTGAGGAATTAAAACAAATTCAGA
The DNA here is from genome assembly GCF_988280905.1 of Pimephales promelas. Taxonomy (NCBI): domain Eukaryota; kingdom Metazoa; phylum Chordata; class Actinopteri; order Cypriniformes; family Leuciscidae; genus Pimephales; species Pimephales promelas. Next base: position 30,191,605 of record NC_142790.1, on the reverse strand, counting down.
AAATTTAGAACAAAAGATATAAAACATTTCATATGGCCCTATTATGTTTTTATTTTCAATTATTAAACTGTAAGCGTTTCAACTTGAAAAAATTAAATTTGATTGCTTTTTGATTATTAAAATTTTATGAAACCATTAAAACGAACGAGTTTGAACAGGAGAGTCACGAACGCGCATCACAGAACAGAGCAAGGCGAGCATTTGAGCTTATAAAACTTAAACTTTGTTATTTATTGATTAAATGAGTGATCGTTTCACTAGATAAGACCCTTATTCATCGTCTGGAGTCGTTTAAAGCTGCACTGAAACTGTCTTTTGGACCTTGAACCGTTTGGTCCCCGTTGAAGTCCATTATATGGAGAAAATCCTGGAATGTTTTCATCAAAAACCTTAATTTCTTTTCGACTGAAGAAAGAAAGACATGGACATCTTGGATGACACGGGGGCGAGTAAATTATCAGCAAAAGTTTTTTAAAAGTGAACTACTCCTTTAAGGAAAAAACATTTAAATATGTCATTTTGGTGATGAAAGATGAGTGTGAGGGATTAAATGATGGACTACAGGGGGACGGCAGTCATAGTTCACAGAGGTGTAGCGTGTCCCGCCACTGAAGACCATTTTTGATCAAGAAAAGCCGTTTCTGAATCGGTTTCTCAGTCTAAACGTGTGTATCGACACTGCCGCTCATCAGAGGTCATACGAGGTGATCCAGCACACACACTCTGAGCTGACGGAGCACAAACACTGACAGCTCATCATTAGCTCATGGTGTGTGTGAAGGAGACAGCGGACACAGAACAGCTCCAGTGGCTCTTCCCTGTGTAAATCTCTCCAGAATGGAGGATGATGATGATGATGATGATGCAGTTAATATGAAGGTCCATTTGAGACTGAAGCACATGACAGAGTGACTGCGTTATTCAATTACAGCTCTCAGGGAGATTTCACACTAATTCATCCCTCGGTGCATCTCATCAGCTCAATCTGCAGAGGATATATACACTTATTTATATATATATTTATATATATTTTAAATGTTGGAAATAAAACTAAGAAAAAGTGCAGAAATGACCAGCGTAGAACACTTCAACTTCAGATAAGCTTTAGTCACAGTTGTGAGAGTATCATCATCATCATCACTGAGGGTTTTCTAGCCACCGCCGCAGACTTTATGCTGACACACAAACGTTACACAAGCTAGTGACTATAAATGAAAAAGATGCATTATTTTAAAATGACTAATGCATTGATTATTGTTATTTTTATTCATTTCCGTAAGTAAAAAACTAGACTGGCAGCTCCAGTTCCTCATTTCTCTCCATTAGATCCGTCTCAAATCTTGGATGATCGTGCGTAAAGATCTGAGATTACGGCTCGCCAGTGTTCTTATTAGGGATGTGTTTTTTGAGACAAGTGTTCATTAAATCAAAGTAACAGCGAATATTAAAAAGCATTTGGTGAACGAAAAGACGTTGTTATTTTCCAGCATCCGACATGTTCTGTGTCCTGTATTGATCGGTCCTAAAACACATTTTTGGTAAAAAAAAAAAAAGTCGTTAAAATCGATTCGCTATTTTCGTTTACGATACTTGTGTTGGTTGGTCCGATGGATTGTGTAAGTGACAGCGCTGGTCTTCATACTATACTTATTCTGTCTACACGACACTAAGTGGCCGAATAACAACCCACAGTAGAGCTGCACGATTACTCGTTAAAAGATCGCGATCTCCAATCAAAGAAACATTATTTTTGTCATGCAATCATTCAAATTATCACATGAGTACTGGGATAAAATTACCCAGTTAAAGTTCATCAACATAAAAAGTAAATCACCGTTTCAAAGTAACTTCAAATAACGATTGTATCAATCAGATTGTTACACCAGTAGGTGGCGATAAGAGACAAAAATTTATGTCATTCATTCAAGAGATTCGTTCAGAAACGCTGATTCATCCAGTAATGAAACAAGTGAAGTCTTTCTGAGAGTCATTGAATCATTCTCCAAATCCACTAATTTGGATTTTTCCAAATAATTCAAATTAAACCCTTTTAAATAGACTACAGCAATCAGCATGCTGTCAGAACCTCTAGTAAATGACATGTTATTTTTGTTTAGTTGTCTGTTCAGAATCATTGGAGAATCTCGATTTGAAAACAAAAAAATGTGCTTAATTTATCCAGCTTTAACACCTAGCCTAGATAACAAAGCGAAAATGAAGCTGTGCACAATTATTATATTCATCAACAGAAGGAGAATGCTAAACATGCATCAATGATGGCCTCAATTAATCATGTTAAAAATCGAATCTAAATCAAATTTTCATTAAATATACAATACAAATTAAATCGGTAAAATATCGCAGTCTGTTTTTTCCCCCAATAGCGTGCAGCCTCAGTTTAGATCATCAAACATTGGTTTATTTCAAACGCTGGCTGATGTTGGACGTATCTCTCGGGAAACACCGATCCTCCATCACTGATACATTATTCATACCACACCTCTAAGCTCCACCCACATCTCCATGGAAACACAGAGATGCAGATGAGGCTATGAGAAACCACACACAGCTGTACACGAGAAAGACGAACTTTGACATCTATTAGGACACGTACATTTATTCATTTGGCAGAGGCATTTATCCGAAGCCATGCTGCCTATATAGGGCACACTAGACGGCAAGACGAGTGACCCACAGTTTACATAAGCAGATCAATGGCTCCGATTACACACACGCTAACAGCCATCGATTCAGTCTCTCTCTGTGTGTGTCCGTCAGGAAGAGTGGAGTGATCCTGTGACTCAGCAATCCTCACACACACACACACACACACACACACACACACACACACACACACACACACACACACACACACACACCGTCTTATTTAAACCGTCACTAGTAGAAGTCTCTCAGAAGACACCCATATCAAATCACTGAACCACTGATCCATTGCTTCTTGTACACAACCTGACACACACACACACACACACACACACACACACACACACACACACACACACACACACACACACACACACACACACACACACACACAAAGAAACACCTAGAACAGTGTCTGCTATTAAATAAACTCTTCTCCTTTCACTTCCTCATGCATTTTATGAGTACAACACCATTTATAAAACACATCAGTGTGTGTAGATGATAAAATTACCCATGAGTCACGTCGTCAGTAGACTTTCACCGACGCAATAAACCAACAAAACTAGATGAGCTTGGTTAGCTGACCTGATAGGTGGAATTAGAGCAAACACATTAAAATAATGACTTCATAAACCATGCAAAAGGACTCATGGATTGCCTCAATATTGACTGATGTTTATCGGGCCAAAAACGGTCCATACTTAAGTAAACCCAGTTCACCCAGTATGTTTTCTCAGTCCCAAGGCCTTCTATAGCCGTGTGCCCATTACACATTTGCGACATTTTCTAAATGTCGATAAAAAATAAAAATAAACGATTCATTGCGTCATCATTTCCATTGTTGTGTCGCATTCCGATGTTACGCAACTAAAATATCATTTTTCCTCTCGCGATACGTCATTCCAAACATCATGGATGAAAAATTCTCATCTTTAATGAGTATTATGAGTGTTTAGGATTTTTCTTTTACGAAGTACTACGGCTGCCTCGATGGAAATGTATAACTGTTCACTTTATTTGAATACGCCTGGACTAAACATTCTGTTTGTTCAACTGGATATCTGTAAAATGCATTGCAGAACGTTGACTGAGATCAGTGACTAATAAAGCAAAACACACACGACGGAGAAATGAAACAAGCAAACAATGCAAACACAAATCAAAGGCAATTACAGTAGGCCTCGCCAAATGTTCTGGCGACACTTTTTTGGCACAAACTGAACGCCGTACCAATATGATCCGTCAGATGCGTCTCCAGTAATCCGCTGATGTGTGTAACATCTAAATCCCCATCAGGATGGATCATATATATGATTCGGCTCAAACTTCACTGACCGGATGAATTATGACAGATAACCTGAATGGCCAGAAAGCAGAATGGACAGAGCCTTTGCTGTGAAACGTATTGTATTCAAAACTTAATTAAAATCCAAGTATTTTTAAGCAAAGCCTGTAAATAAAATTTAGAAAATATTGGATAATTAATTGTCCTGGACAAAAATCAATCTATGAGTGATGATGTCACACTGACAAGCCACACACACACACAGTCAAGGACAACTTTACCAAGAAACACACAACACACAGGTCACAGGTCACACGCAGAATCAAAACATTAAAAAGTTTCACGCTTGAAATGATCTGAGATCAGCAACTCAACAGTAGAACCGCCTAAATCAATCAAATCTGATCTGATTTAATGTAAAATCAACTTTGATTGTAACACACTTACACAAGTTTGGAGGGGTGTGTGTCAATGTAGAAATACAGAGACATTTACAGACATTTGACAGACACACACACACACACTTCACTCACTTCTAGACAGTCACTGACCCGCGTGCGGAAACCGCCCTCAGCGCGCGCACTAGCGCGTCACTCCATTTACTTATCAACATAATGATGGAAATCAGTTATCATCATGGCTTATAAAGTTTATTCTCACCGCTTTCGTTGATTTCTGAGAGTTTTCCGCGCGTGTGTTGGTGTCGCGGCCTCAAGCTGATCCGCCCTGTGCTCTTCACTGACCGCACACACAGGACACCGCCCTCTGACGCTCTCAGCCAATCACATGCCAGGATCAGCAGACGGACAGCGGTTTCCTCCAATCACAGCGCGGATGGAGCGTTTCTGCGTCTGTCCAACTGGCGCACCTTTGATAGACGCGCGTCGCGTGCAATCAGTGAGTTTGACTCCTTATACGGGCCAATGATAATTATTACATACAAATATTTCACTCTTTTGTGGTGAGTATAAATCTCCACGGTTAAAATATATATATATATATATATTTATGAAATTAAATATTTAGAAAAAAATATTTCAGTAATTTACGTCACAGACATTTTTTGATGGAAAATTCTCATATAACGTCATACGTGCTAAATTATAGAGATTACGATTATTTAGATGTGTAATATATTGTAATAATTAAAATTGCGAGATAATTTCTCAAAACTAAATGTGAAAAAGTGAATTTAAAAACAATGAAGCCAAGCATATTCTGAGAGTAAGTTACTCTCAGACTCTGTAATTATATTTTACAACAGAAGAGCCGCTGTGTGTAGAACTCATCTGAAATCACGCTGGAGATGTTCAACTCTTCTAATGGTTGAATGTCGCCATCTGGTGCTCAGATTAAACACACGACAGTAAATTAGAGCATTAAGACTGCTCGACAATTATTAGGCAGGATTTATTGGTAAGGGCAGAAATTACACATAAATCCATCACAGACTAATTTAAATGTGTCATAGTCACTTTATGTATTATGACTCAGAAGACTAGGCTATAGCGACCATCGCAAAGACTTTATTCGTATAAGTTTGGAAAAATTACTTTTTATTGTTTTAGAAAGAAGTCTCTTATGCTCACCAAGGCTACATTTATTTGAACAAAAATACAGAAAACACAGTAATATTGTGAAATATTATTAGTATTTAAAACAGCTGTTTTCTGTGTGAATATATAGTAAAGTGTAATTTATTCCAGTGATCAAAGCTGAATTTTCAGCATCATTACTCCAGTCTTCAGTGTCAAATGATCCTTCACAAATCACTTTGTTTTCTGATACTTTTGTTTTACAGGATTCAATAATGAATACATATTTTTTTATTAATTTAACACATCCTTACTTAAGTATTAATTTCTTTAAAAAAAAAAGTAGAAAAAGAAGGAAACAAAAAAAATATACTGACCCAAAAACAATTGAACAGTAGTGTATAATGATATTTATAAACACTCTTCTTTTTTATTTAATTTTTTTACTTTCCATTCATTCAAAGAATCCTGAAAAAAAGATCACAGGTTATAAAAAAAAAAAATTCCACAAAAATATTAAATGATTTCTGAAGGATCATGTGACACTAAAGACTGGAGTAATGATCCTGAAAATGCAGCTTTGATCACAGGAATAAATTACATTCTACTGTATATTCACACAAACACACACACATACATATATATTTATATATAATAAAGAATGGTAGTCATTTCAGATGTTTTCAAAGAAGTTTATTGAAATAAATATTTCTAAATTTTATAAAGTCAACCGTTTATAATGCTAGCTAGCACAAAATCCGTACTTTCTGAAGTGTGATGATGTCACATCAGTTCAGTCACATGTCCACACTCATGATCGTCCATGAAGACTCAGGGCAGCATGCGGATTACATGAAATCTGCCTTTATTACCTTTATATTTATATATCATTGAAATACTTACATAATTATTAACAGAGTTATTCTTTAAAAATGAAAGGTCAAACGTATGTATTTTCCTCTAGTTTTTCTTTTTTATTATTATTTTCTGCATTTCAAAGCATGCCAAGGAAATGCGTTTCTGCATAGAGTCGGCTATAGGGATGCGGGAGTAAAGACTTCCGTATGTACAGCAAAATCAGGCAGGAGACAAAGAGCAATCCAGTGTAAACCAATTAGCAAAATAAATTAAAACTCAAAAAGATAAAAAAAGAAATATGTACATACACAGGATGTCCTTCATGATTGCAAACTAAAGCCTGTTTATAATCACACTAGTTCATGGATGTGTGTGTGTGTGTTTGGCCTGTTCTGCTTGTTGAATTGCTTGAAATATGAATTTAAGATATAATAACTGAGAGCATAATAACTGATATATCGGTCGATAAATCTAAATCTATATAAAAATGTGGATTTAGATTTATCGGCCGATATAACAGTTATCAGCTTTCAAATATAAAGAATTAGAATTATTTATAATAACTGAGAGCATGATAGCCGATATATCGACCAATAAAATGTGGATTTTTATCGGCCGATATATCAGTTATCGGCTTTCAAATATAAAGATTTAGAATAATATATAATAACTGGAGTGTATACACGGGAAATCTCGCTAAATATCTCGTGGTTAAACGTGACTTAAAATTAAACAAACAATGCCGAGCGGCAGATTCAATGACTCTTAACACACACTTCACACACACAGGGAAATCTGATCAGATCAATTATGAGCAAGATAATCGGGACCTTTCCTTTAGGACTGTTGGAAGATGTTTTTGGAGCGAATTATGTGCCATAATTAAACAAACAAATGAGACGTACACTCAGAAAGATTTGGTATTTGTTCAAAGATTACATGCAATTTGTCGGATGGTTTGTATTTATTTGTGAAATAGAATATTATCTAGACTCATTTCTTTATATTTGTAAAACACAATATTGGTTATTTCACTGCATTTTTGCTCAAATTGACTTTTTTTTTGCAGATTGCTTTCTGTTTGTTTTTTGAGTCAAGTTTTCCTTTGCAAAGCAGATGGAGTGTGTTTGCAAAATGCTGGACTTGTTTGTTTAATTATGGCAGATAATTCGCTCCATAAGATTTGGAGAATCGGGCTCAAATGGACCCGTTATCTCGTAGTGTTCGAGTCCCTTTAAAGAGCACAGGTCACCGAACATCAAGAGAAACACACACACACACAAACCCATCTCAGCAGGAGGATTATCATCAGATAAACGTACATGAACATAACAGAGCTCGAAACACAATCATGTTGTTATATGAGCTGCATTAATGACTGAACATCAGGACATGAACTCAAATTCTCCTGGATTACAAACAAACCACCAAATCAACTAAAAATAAATCAATAATGTGTGTCTCTAAACACAACCGTACAAACAGAAACACTGCCGCCACGTGAGGGAGAATCTCAACACATTACAAAATAAAAGCAGCTTTATTTTACATTTAAGAAACATTTTTTTTGCACTGAAAGTTAAAAATAGTGTTTGTTGCAGCATTACCTTTTATTTATGATCAATTAATATATATATATATATATATATATATTACGGTTATGATTATCCAATATCTCATGGATATTCATATGGTCCTAAAAATAAGCGTTGTTGTCTTTATGCTAATATAATATTTTTTTCTCTCGTTTTTTTGTGATATTGGGGTCAGATTTGATCTGGATGTGTGAGATTCACCCATATGTGGCGCTGAAAAGACTCGTATACACAGAATCTACAGAGACACTAATATTAATAATAAAATCAACAACAAATACGTACTAGATAAATATGTGCAAACTCTTGCATTCATCAAAGTAAAAGGGAATCTTGATATTTAATGCAGTAGTGTTGGAACCGTTCTTCAGATGTTTTGCGTTCAGTTCAAATGAAATCTCATATTTGGTATGGACAAAAACATAAAGAGCTGAAAGGCAGAATGATACAATCGTTGTCATGATTAAACAGGTTCTCATGCTAATATGCTCTTCTTTCCTCACAAACGCTTGGATTAAATGCTATAATAATTTAAATATGATAACAGTAAAGTCTGCCATAAAAAAGTGCCTTATATTAAAAGTGTATGTTTATTATCGCATGCTTAATAGCTTATTGTAAAGTTTCTTTGTGTTATTTCGTCCACACGTCTGTTTTTAATGAATTCATCAGGTTCAAGAGCTCAACCGAATAATAATGAATAATCATGTGACTGTGGCTGCAGGGCCGTAAACACCACAGATGATGGAAAATCACTGAAAAAGATCAACTTTTACACCCAATCTTCAGTATTTGGTTTCATTTGTGGTTTAAAGGATTCTGTATTGCTAAAGCTAATGTGTTCCAACTTTAAAAATCACTAACTAACGCGCGTTGCATACGGTTGGTCTCGGCGTCACACACGTGACTCTTCACAGCTTCAAAAAGCTGTCAATCACCCCACCCACTGCAATCCAGCCAATCCAGTGTGAGTGGGCGGGGCTTGAGGCTCCGCCTTCTTCGTCGTTCTTGCACAGTAAATGAAGGCAAAGACAGACAGACAGACAGAACACATCCGATTATTATTAGTAGTCGTATCTCCTTCTGTTAGGCCAGCTAACACTAACAAGTTCAACCAGTTCTTCGTTTTGGAAGCGCCGTAGACGTGAAGATATAGATCGAGAGAGTCTGGAAAATTCAGTGCAAGACATAATGGCTACTTTGAGTTTAGTAATAATCATTATTGTTTGTTTATGGATCTCCAATAGTGGAGGACAGCAGTGGAGACGAGTGAAGTTCATCGCTGTCGTTGGTGATCACCAGCTCCAGTGTGTCTCTGAAACTCCTCAGGAGCAGAACGGAGAGAGCGAGTCTCTAGCTCCCCGGGTCTGAGCTGTGTTTCTGTGGTGTGTGTGGTGTGTGTGGTGTGTGTGTCGTCTGCGGCTCCTGCAGAGAGAAGCGCCTCTGCTCCGCTCGGGTCCCGAGGTTCGAGGATCCTGAGAGAAGAGCGTCTGCCGGATGGAGAGACTCGCACGACTGAGAGAGGAGACAAGCGTTCATCAATACTGTGTGCAAGTATACTGATATTTGTACATTATATCTAGCCATCATCTATCTATCGAAACCCGTCAGCGTGTGTGTGTGTGTCACACCTGTGAGAGAGAGGCGAGTGTGTGTGACTCCAGCGGAGTGACGGGCTGCACGAGTCTGTCGGGGAACAGTGATGGAGAAACGGTGCTGTACGCCGGAGGGACCAGCATCATCTGCCTCTGCAGGAGCTGCATGATCGCGCTGATGTCCGTCGACATGCGGCTCTCCAGTCTGCACACACACACACACACACTTAAACAATGTCATCTTTTTCAGCATCATCAAGTGTCTTTGTGGTGTTAGGAAGTGTGGTTTCAGTGAATCAGTTCAGTAGCCCACGGTTTAGTCCGTCAGTCTGATTGCAGTGAGTTGTGACCATAGGCGGTAAAAGCATATGTTCGACTGTTTGTAGTGTGTGTGACGTCACTCGTAGTGTTTCTGAAGACTATTTTTGAAGCCCAAAGTGGGCGGAGCCGGCCGTCGCCATTTTGGAAGCGCATCACTCAGTTGTCAGGCGTGAGGCATGAGTCATGAGGTTTAGTTGAGTCGTGAGTCGTGAGTTGTGAGTCGTGAGTTGTGAGTCGTGAGTTGTGAGTCGTGAGTTGTGAGTCGTGAGTTGTGAGTCGTAAGTTGTGAGTTGTGAGTCGTGAGTTGTGAGGCGTGAGTTGTGAGTCGTAAGTTGTGAGTCATGAGTTGTGAGTCGTGAGTTGTAAGGCGTGAGTTGTGAGTCGAGAGTTGTGAGTCGTAAGTTGTGAGTCGTGAGTTGTGAGTCGTGAGTTGTGAGTCGTGAGTTGTGAGGCTTGAGTTGTGAGTCGTGAGTTGTGAGTCGTGAGTTGTGAGTCGTGAGTTGTGAGTTGTGAGTCGTGAGTTGTGAGTCGTGAGTTGTGAGTTGTGAGTCGTGAGTTGTGAGGCGTGAGTTGTGAGGTTTAGTTGAGTCGTGAGTCGTGAGTTGTGAGTCGTGAGTTGTGAGTCGTGAGTTGTGAGTTGTGAGGCGTGAGTTGTGAGGTTTAGTTGAGTCGTGAGTTGTGAGTCATGAGTTGTGAGTCGTGTGTTGTGAGGCGTGAGTTGTGAGTCGTGAGTCGTGAGTTGTGAGTCGTGAGTTGTGAGGCGTGAGTTGTGAGGCGTGAGTTGTGAGTCGTGAGTTGTGAGTTGTGAGTCGTGAGTTGTGAGTCGTGAGTTGTGAGTCGTGAGTTGTGAGTTGTGAGGCGTGAGTTGTGAGGTTTAGTTGAGTCGTGAGTTGTGAGTCATGAGTTGTGAGTCATGAGTTGTGAGGCGTGAGTTGTGAGTCATGAGTTGTGAGGCGTGAGTTGTGAGTCGTGAGTTGTGAGGCGTGAGTTGTGAGTCGTGAGTTGTGAGTCGTGAGTTGTGAGTTGTGAGTTGTGAGTTGTGAGTCGTGAGTTGTGAGTTGTGAGTCGTGAGTTGTGAGTCGTGAGTTGTGAGTCGTGAGTCGTGAGTTGTGAGTCGTGAGTTGTGAGTCGTGAGTTGTGAGTCGTGAGTTGTGAGTCGTAAGTTGTGAGGCTTGAGTTGTGAGTCGTGAGTTGTGAGTTGTGAGGCGTGAGTTGTGAGGCGTGAGTTGTGAGGCGTGAGTTGTGAGTCGTGAGTTGTGAGGCGTGAGTTGTGAGTTGTGAGTCGTGAGTTGTGAGGCGTGAGTTGTGAGTCGTGAGTTGTGAGGCGTGAGTTGTGAGTCGTGAGTTGTGAGTCGTAAGTTGTGAGTTGTGAGTCGTGACTTGTGAGTCGTGAGTTGTGAGGCTTGAGTTGTGAGTCGTGAGTTGTGAGTCGTGAGTCGTGAGTTGTGAGTCGTGAGTTGTGAGTCGTGAGTTGTGAGTCGTAAGTTGTGAGTCATGAGTTGTGAGTCGTGAGTTGTAAGGCGTGAGTTGTGAGTCGAGAGTTGTGAGTCGTAAGTTGTGAGTCGTGAGTTGTGAGTCGTGAGTTGTGAGTCGTGAGTTGTGAGGCTTGAGTTGTGAGTCGTGAGTTGTGAGTCGTGAGTTGTGAGTCATGAGTTGTGAGTCGTGAGTTGTGAGTCGTGAGTCGTGAGTTGTGAGTCGTGAGTTGTGAGGCGTGAGTTGTGAGTCGTGAGTTGTGAGTCGTGAGTTGTGAGTCGTGAGTTGTGAGTCGTGAGTTGTGAGTCGTGAGTTGTGAGTTGTGAGTCGTGAGTTGTGAGTCGTGAGTCGTGAGTTGTGAGTCGTGAGTTGTGAGTCGTGAGTTGTGAGTCGTGAGTTGTGAGGCGTGAGTTGTGAGTCGTGAGTTGTGAGTCGTAAGTTGTGAGTCGTAAGTTGTGAGTTGTGAGTCGTGACTTGTGAGTCGTGAGTTGTGAGGCTTGAGTTGTGAGTCGTGAGTCGTGAGTTGTGAGTCGTGAGTTGTGAGTTGTGAGTCGTAAGTTGTGAGTCATGAGTTGTGAGTCGTGAGTTGTAAGGCGTGAGTTGTGAGTCGAGAGTTGTGAGTCGTAAGTTGTGAGTCGTGAGTTGTGAGTCGTGAGTTGTGAGTCGTGAGTTGTGAGGCTTGAGTTGTGAGTCGTGAGTTGTGAGTCGTGAGTTGTGAGTCGTGAGTTGTGAGTCGTGAGTTGTGAGTCGTGAGTTGTGAGTCGTGAGTTGTGAGTTGTGAGTCGTGAGTTGTGAGGCGTGAGTTGTGAGGTTTAGTTGAGTCGTGAGTCGTGAGTCGTGAGTTGTGAGTCGTGAGTTGTGAGTCGTGAGTTGTGAGTTGTGAGTTGTGAGGCGTGAGTTGTGAGGTTTAGTTGAGTCGTGAGTTGTGAGTCATGAGTTGTGAGTTGTGAGTCGTGAGTTGTGAGGCGTGAGTTGTGAGTCGTGAGTCGTGAGTTGTGAGTCGTGAGTTGTGAGGCGTGAGTTGTGAGGCGTGAGTCGTGAGTTGTGAGTCGTGAGTTGTGAGTTGTGAGTCGTGAGTTGTGAGTCGTGAGTTGTGAGTCGTGAGTTGTGAGTTGTGAGGCGTGAGTTGTGAGGTTTAGTTGAGTCGTGAGTTGTGAGTCATGAGTTGTGAGTCATGAGTTGTGAGGCGTGAGTTGTGAGTCATGAGTTGTGAGGCGTGAGTTGTGAGTCGTGAGTTGTGAGGCGTGAGTTGTGAGTCGTGAGTTGTGAGTTGTGAGTTGTGAGTTGTGAGTCGTGAGTTGTGAGTTGTGAGTCGTGAGTTGTGAGTCGTGAGTTGTGAGTCGTGAGTCGTGAGTCGTGAGTTGTGAGTCGTGAGTTGTGAGTCGTGAGTTGTGAGTCGTAAGTTGTGAGTTGTGAGTCGTGAGTTGTGAGGCTTGAGTTGTGAGTCGTGAGTTGTGAGTTGTGAGGCGTGAGTTGTGAGGCGTGAGTTGTGAGGCGTGAGTTGTGAGTCGTGAGTTGTGAGGCGTGAGTTGTGAGTTGTGAGTCGTGAGTTGTGAGGCGTGAGTTGTGAGTCATGAGTTGTGAGGCGTGAGTTGTGAGTCGTGAGTTGTGAGTCGTAAGTTGTGAGTCGTAAGTTGTGAGTTGTGAGTCGTGACTTGTGAGTCGTGAGTTGTGAGGCTTGAGTTGTGAGTCGTGAGTTGTGAGTCGTGAGTCGTGAGTTGTGAGTCGTGAGTTGTGAGTCGTAAGTTGTGAGTCATGAGTTGTGAGTCGTGAGTTGTAAGGCGTGAGTTGTGAGTCGAGAGTTGTGAGTCGTAAGTTGTGAGTCGTGAGTTGTGAGTCGTGAGTTGTGAGTCGTGAGTTGTGAGGCTTGAGTTGTGAGTCGTGAGTTGTGAGTCGTGAGTTGTGAGTCATGAGTTGTGAGTCGTGAGTTGTGAGTCGTGAGTTGTGAGTCGTGAGTTGTGAGTTGTGAGTCGTGAGTTGTGAGGCGTGAGTTGTGAGGTTTAGTTGAGTCGTGAGTCGTGAGTTGTGAGTCGTGAGTTGTGAGTCGTGAGTTGTGAGTTGTGAGGCGTGAGTTGTGAGGTTTAGTTGAGTCGTGAGTTGTGAGTCATGAGTTGTGAGTTGTGAGTCGTGAGTTGTGAGGCGTGAGTTGTGAGTCGTGAGTCGTGAGTTGTGAGGCGTGAGTTGTGAGGCGTGAGTCGTGAGTTGTGAGTTGTGAGTTGTGAGTCGTGAGTCGTGAGTTGTGAGGCGTGAGTTGTGAGGCGTGAGTCGTGAGTTGTGAGGCGTGAGTTGTGAGTCGTGAGTCGTGAGTTGTGAGGCGTGAGTTGTGAGTCGTGAGTTGTGAGGCGTGAGTTGTGAGGCTTGAGTTGTGAGTCGTGAGTTGTGAGGCGTGAGTCGTGAGTTGTGAGGCGTGAGATGTGAGGTTTAGTTGAGTCGTGAGTTGTGAGTCGTGAGTTGTGAGTCGTGAGTCGTGAGTTGTGAGGCGTGAGTTGTGAGGCTTGAGTTGTGAGTCGTGAGTTATGAGTCGTGAGTTGTGAGTCGTGAGTTGTGAGTCGTGAGTTGTGAGTCGTGAGGTTTAGTTGAGTCGTGAGTCGTGAGTTGTGAGTTGTGAGTCGTGAGTTGTGAGTCGTGAGTTGTGAGTCGTGAGTCGTGAGTTGATTTGTGCGCTGAGACCTGTTGAGCTGTTTCTGCAGTAGCTCGAGTCGGCCCTCCATGAGGCTGCGCTGCTGCCGGCTGACGCTGAGGCTGCTGGGATGTGGACGGTTACAGCGGGGCAACTCCTGATATTGCCTCCCACGACTATCACCCCAGAAACTGAAGATGTTAGACACACCTGAGAAAGCACCTGACACACACACACACACACATTACTGCTAGCACTGTTTATCTATGTCTGTCTATCTATCAATCTTTCAATCTACATGTATATATATATATATATATATATCGTTCCCTCTATCTAGAAAACACAAATCATCACACCATTATATTTTAATATTGTTATCATGTTCATTTTAATATTAGAATATTCAAAATAAGATTTTATATAATATTACATTATAATATTATGTAAATAATACATAATTTGCCATCCTGTCACCTGATAGGGCGTTACATGTGTTTCCTGCTTTCGGATCGGCCTCTCCCTCAGTGACAACCATGAGTGACGCGAGAGGGGCGGGGCTTGTGTGCTCAGGCTCCTCCCCCTCGTCCCCACTGGAGTGAGAGGACACAGAATCCCGAGGCTCCTTCCATCCCGGGTCCAGTTCACTCTTGTTATTGGCTGCTTGTTTTCGGCCTCTCCGAACAGGTTTCTGACTCTTCTTGATCTCTCCAACATCTGCATCATCTGGAGAAATAAACATGCGATGAATATTCATCAGCAGAGTATGAGAAACAGGTCTAATGCTTTGTGTATATACACACACACACACAGTCAAACCAAAATGTATTCAGACACCTTGCTATCCTCACTTATATTAATGAACTATAGTGTCCTGCAGCTTGGAGTAAAAAAAATTAAAAATTTTTAAGTATATGTATTTTAAGTACAAACAATATTTATATTTAATATTTATATTTAAACAATATGAATGTAAGCCAGAGGAGAACTGGCCCCCGACTGAGCCTGGGTTCTCCCAAGGTTTTTTCTCCATCCAATCTGATGGAGTTTTGGTCTGTATTGTGAAAAGCGCTATATAAATAAATGTGACTTGACTTGACTATATGGTGTCTGAATAATTTTTGGTTTGACTGTATATCTTGATGGTAGCATTATGTTAAGATAACAAGCACTAATAAAAAAATAATAAAATAAAATACATAACAAATATTGGATTGAATATTTGGGTCTTTTTAAATTACACTAAGTTTTTTTGTAAAACGTATGAATGATAAAACCTGAATTAACCTGAAATGGGAACAGGAATTATGGGAAATACCTTTTTCCGTTCGTCGTCGGAATGAAAGTTTCCGTCTCCGCAGTTTGTTGAAGCCGACGCAATCCGAATCATCGCTGCTGGGAGAGCCGGGAATCATGTTCGTCTATAAACACACAGACACACATTGGCTACGTTTACTACGTCATCACGCTATTTCTATGTCATTATGCTACTTCTACGTCACTACTCGCTATTTCTACAAAATTACTCTATATTTATACGTCATTATGCTACTTCTACGTCATTATGCTCAACATATTCCCTATCAGATCGATTAATGTGTTTTACACGAAGGCTTCTCAGTCGGACTGAACCGTCAATCCGATAGCTAACGGATTATTTGGCTGCATGGAAACGTAGCCATTGATAAACAGACGCTCTGTGGGTTTGCTGGCTTCTCGGAGTGACTCACGTCTCTGAGGTCGAAGGTGATCTCCAGGTTACTCCAGAAGTGGTCGGAGAACTCCGGGTACATGTCCAGCACCTCCAGCACATCTTCCCGGTGGATCTTATGGAGGTCGCAGTACGTCAGCGCTCTCACGTCTGCGTTAGATTTCCCAGGACGCGCGTACAGGTTTATGGGCTCGCCGAATATATCATTCTTCCCTGTGATGTTCATAAGATCATCGTCAGAAACATCCAGAATGACATTTACATATAATCATTTAGCAGAGAAGATAGTATCTATCTATATATCTATCTATCCTTTATTGTTGTTGTTTTCCCATGTTTTGGTCTAATTCTCACCCAAACCACTTTAGAAGACAGTATTGCGCATGAGTGACATGAACTATTTGACGGTGTGTGTGTTTTTAATCCTCTTTAGAGATTGACAGTCACTATTAGCTTTCAAAGAACAGCCGTGACATTCTGCTAAACATCTGCTCCTGTGACACGGGAAAGTCATGAGGGTGAGTAAACGACTTTTGGATCAATTATTCCTGTAACTGTGTAAATTGAGTGTTACAGATGATGTCCTGTAGGTGGCACTAGAGGACAGACTGAACCTATCGCTGAAACGGTGTCGCATTTAAACAGGATATACATCTAGCATGGCTTACATGGAAAACATACTCTAGTTCCTCAAATATTTTCAAGGCTGGCGCATTGGAACCTGTTTCAAAGTTTGCGTTTTGAGCTCCAAACACTGTTGATGTGAGGATGAGCGTATTAAAGGGATAGTTCACTTTGAAATTAATTTTTGGTATGTTTTATCTTACCTCAAGGGCATCCAAGATGTAGGTGTCTTTGTTTCCACTGTATTTCAATTTAGATATTTTTAGGTCAAACCATTCTTGTCTGTCAGTCATATAATGGAGGTCTATGGTCACCACCTCAAAGAGCAGCACAGAGAAGTCCAGATTAAACATGATTTAATGACTCGTAAATGTAAGTACACATTGATGGCCTAAGACACGAAACGAGCGGTTTGTGTGAGAAAACCAACAGTATTTATATCGTTTTTAACCTCGTGTAATCACAGCCAGGTCCAAGTGATCTGAGAGCGCGGGCGCTTCGGTCTGAGCAAGCGGCGGAAGTGATCTCTTGCGCAGTTGCGAAAAAAACCCAATGTTGTCTGTTGATATATCTAAATGGTCTTCCATTGCGATTTCCTGTATATCTAAATATGTTTAGATCTTCACATGGAAGGATAACACTTCTGAAATCTGTGTAAACCATGAGTGACGTTCATGCGGGAGAGATCACTTCCGGCGCATACTCAGACCGAAGCGCCTGTGCCGTCAGATCACTTGGATGTGGCTGTGATTACAAGAGGTAAAAACGATATAAATACTGTTGGTTTTCTCACACAAACCGCTCGTTTCGTGTCTTAGGCCATCAGTGTGTACTTACATTTACGAGTCATTAAATCATGTTTAATTTGGACTTCTCTGTGCTGCTCTTTGAGGTGGTGACCATAGACCTCCATTATATGACTGATAGACAACAACGGTTTGACCTAAAAATATCAAAATTGAAAATACTGTGGAAACAAAGACACCTACATCTTGGATGCCCTTGAAGTAAGAAAAAACATCCTAAATATTATTTTCAAAGTGAACTATCCCTTTAAGGGTTTCCTGTTAGAGCGTCATAACTCATGATCTTTGCAATCAATCAAAACAGTAACTTTATTCTAGATCTGCTGTAAAGTCTAAACACTCTCTGTTACTGTAATCTCCTGTTATCACTGTAAAGCTGCTGTGAAACAATCTATACTGTTATAAGCGCTTATAAATGAAAGTGACTTGACTTATTGTCAAGACTTGACTCAGCATATGGTCCATTTTGAGATCATGTTGGCGTTTGTGGGAATATACGCAGATTGTCTGTTTAAGTTATTTGACTGTGTAATGCAGTATTTTCACCTAAGATGGCCACGACCACATCTCCACGTAAGATCTCGATGGAGCCGCGAGAGATGAAGTACAGCGCGGTCAGGACGTCGCCGGCGTGCACCAGTGTGTCTCCCGGAGGAGCGTGTGTGGTCTTGAACTTCATGGCCAGCGCCCGCAGACAGCCTTTACTGGAGCCCTTGAACGCTTTACAGTTCTGCAGGAGCGTCCGGTTCAGGTGGAGGCAGATGTCGGCCTGGAGACACTCCGGGAAACCCTTCAGCACCTGAACACACACATCAAACCACTGTCACCAGCTGGAAAACATTCAGAAGAAGATATCTTGAAGAATGCCAGTACAAATCTACTGTCAAACAACTGGTGTGTGTGTGTGAGAATATGAGACATCAACACTGAAATCACAATGAAATATTATTAGTATTTAAATCATCTGTTTTCTATGTGAATATTCAGTAAGGTGTAATTTATTCCTGTGATGTTCAGCATGATCACATGATCCTCCAGAAATCACTCTAATATGAGGATCTGATGATCAACAAACATTTATAATTATTATCAATGTTGAAAACAGTTCATATTTCTGTGGAAATGGAAACTACAAATAAAAATATTACAGACCCCAAGCTTGACCTTGATTGTCATTTTCAAAGCTTAATGGGATCTCCAGTCTCATATACACACATTCTTAATTATTGTTGACTTTTAACTTTTTTGGCTTCAAATCAATGTTTTTAATGTTGTGATTCATCTCAGAACTGAATGATTTAGTTTTAGTAGCTTGTAAAGAAACAAAATCAATTAAAACCCAGCAGTACAGCAATCACAACCGCTCTGACTGTCCAATCAGAACGCTCCACTGCTCTTAATGAGAAGAGCTCATAGGCCGAGGTGGACGCTCGTTTGTTTTCTCTCCTTGAGTGCGTAATCTCGTTAAACTCGGGGTTTTTCGGCTGGTAATAGTAGAGGATGTGCTGGCGAGGACAGCTGCTAAATTAACTCATTATGGATAATATACTATATTCATGCAATCCAGCTCACAACTCACACTTTAATATGCCCTTTCTCAAAGTATTGATGTTGTGTTTGGGCTCTACTAGAACAGGCTTTTATGGAAGAGCCTAAATAATAAAAAAGGTAATTGTGATTTTTTATCTCACAATTCTGACTTATCTCAGAATTGCATCATATGGAGTCGCAATTACGAGTTATTAAGTCAGAATTGCGAGATAAAAAAATCAGAATTGTGAGATATAAAGTCAGAATTGTGAGAAATTAATTCAGAATTGTGAGAAATAAATTCAGAATTGCGAGATATAAAGTCAGAATTGTGAGATATAAATTCAGAATTGTGAGATATAAAGTCAGAATTGTGAGAAATAAATTCAGAATTGTGAGAAATAAATTCAGAATTGTGAGATATAAAGTCAGAATTGTGAGATAAAGTCAGAATTGCGAGATATAAATTGAGAATTGTGAGATATAAAGTCAGAATTGTGAGATATAAAGTCAGAATTGTGAGATATAAAGTCAGAATTGTGAGATATAAATTCAGAATTGTGAGATATAAAGTCAGAATTGTGAGAAATAAATTCAGAATTGTGAGATATAAAGTCAGAATTGTGAGAAATAAATTCAGAATTGTGAGAAATAAATTCAGAATTGTGAGATATAAAGTCAGAATTATGAGATATAAAGTCAGAATTGTGAGAAATAAATTCAGAATTGTGAGATATAAAGTCAGAATTGCGAGATATAAAATCAGAAATGTGAGAAATAAATTCAGAATTGCGCGATATAAAGTCAGAATTGTGAGAAATTAATTCAGAATTGTGAGAAATAAATTCAGAATTGTGAGATATAAAGTCAGAATTGTGAGATATAAAGTCAGAATTGTGAGATATAAAGTCAGAATTGTGAGATATAAAGTCAGAATTGTGAGATATAAAGTCAGAATTGTGAGATATAAAGTCAGAATTGTGAGATATAAAGTCAGAATTGAAGTTTATATCTCACAATTCTGACTTTATAATATGCAATTCTGACTTGTTGCAATTATCTTTTAAAATGTTTTTATTCTGTTGTGGAATGAAGTTTCCACAGGTTTCTCTGCTTGAATGTTGATTATTCTCCTCATATTCTCCATTGTTGCGGCTCCTCTCTTCCCAGTCTGTCAGTAACGCTCTGTTTACTTCCTGTCTTTATGAAGCCCCTCCTCCTGAAAGCACACTGTGCTCTGATTGGTCGGCTGGAGCAGTGTGTTGTGATTGGTCGAGCGCTTCTAGTGTGTTTGGGAAATGTCCCGCCCCTTTCCATAACTGCCAGTTTAACCAGGCCCCGCCCCTTTATTCTGCGCATGAATTATTATAATGAGGAATATTGAGACGTGTTCCCGGGAGAAACTCAAGACTACAGTGGAGGCGTTTCAGGAGTTCAGACACACTGACACTGATATAGAGGAGAACGTGTTCGTGCTGGAGCGTCTGCATAGGGCCTGTTGTAGATGTGGTTTGTCAGTGAGAGGTCAGGGAGAGGCAAACTCACGGCGTTCATGTCGATGCCGTTGGTGTAGGACCAGGCGTGTTGGAAGTACTCCTCCAGTCTCTGGCGCAGTGGGTTGGGGATCTGATGGAAGCGGATGAACTCTCGCACCCGCAGCATCTGCGTGTGATACCGAGCCGTCCCCGAGTACAGCCGCTGGATGATGGCCGACACGTTCCCGAAGATACTGGCGTACATGAGCGCTGAACGGGAACAGGAACATGGTTAAAACATGAAGCACCTACACAGGTACACGGCTTTACAGTTTTTCTTGAGGCTATGCGTTTTGGCCTATTCGTGATTCAGTGGCTCTGAATTGTTGAACATTTCTAACGCTAAATTTACTAGCAATTTCTGATGGAAAACACCATTTATTTTTCAGTGTGTACAAATCTGACAGATCTGTGTGTGTTGATGATTCCCTGACCTGGATCCGCACTCCTGTCGGACTGAACTCGCTGCAGGTGGGCAGCGCTGTGATTCACACTACAAACAAAAGCAGCAAAAATAGCAACAAAGAAGCAGCAACTGAAGCTCAGAACACTGTATATCCTCCTCTTCTCTTTGTTGAATTAACTTTCAGGAATTATCGAACGATGGTAATCTCAAAAAGCCTGTCAAAACAGCACATCTGAGTCATACTTCACCACCACGACAAAAGAAAGAAATCAGAAACACATTTTTCTTTGTTGCTGTTTTTGCAGTGTGAATCATAGTGCGCTGGAGACCTGACCTTTACATCCATTTTACTAAGATTATGTGCATTGTGACATTGTTTTCCTGATTATTAAGCTATTTTTTTAAAACACTAAACAATGTTTTATTATTATTCGGTGGAGTATGTGTACATCTCAATGGGATTGCTTGAATTGTATTTACTTCGTGCTGATTTTAATAGGTAAAAATATTCTATTACATAATTTGTAATAATGGATGCGCTGAAATGACAATTTTGGCCGATACAATAACCGATAATTCTTTATATTTGAAAGCCGATAACCGATATATTGGCTGCTAAATCTGAATCAAAATTTTTATATAATTTTTGAGAGCCTGAATACAAAAACAAAAAAATCTCACCATTAAAAGCCATTATTCTCATTATAATTTTATGCAGCCTTTATGAAGAACATTTTTGCAATTAACTGTATTTCCCTTTTTTGAAGTGATATATATAATTTTTTTAATGTATATTACATTTAATTTTATATATTAAATTATTACATATACATTTTCTTATCAGGCGATAACGATAACATTAAAGATGATTAACATATATCGACCGACATTGAAATGGTGGCCGATATATATATACAGTATATGCATCCCTAATGCAAAACAGTTTACAATTGCTACAATGAGAACCACCATTAAATATAGGAGAAGAAAAAAAAAAAACCTTAAAAATAACCAAGAATTAAAATAACATAAAATACGTAAATTGGAATGTGTCATGAAAATAATGTCACAATGTAATATTAAATCAAATAAATAATATGATATAATGATGGGGTTGAATATCACCTGGACCTGATTCCTTGAGATTTATTCTAACACACTAAATAAAAAAAACAAATCCAATAGAAGCTGTAAATACATATAATTGATGAAATGAGTCTGTTAGTGGTGGTTCAGTGAATATTGAGCTTGATCACTACAGTCTGGTGACTTCAGCTTTGAACAAGCTAATTAATTAAATGAAAAATCTCGTCTCGGATCAAAGAAGTCATGTTGATTTTGCCCTTTTGAACTTTTGCCGTCTAACAAAATGTAATTCTGCATCTCGGATGATAAATGCTGGAGCCGGCCATAAAAACGGAAATTACTTCACGGTCACTGTGGTCTGATGTGTGTGTGTGTGTGGGATATTAAATTGGCAATTTATCATTAATTGCAGTGATCAAGACCTTCAAAAATGAGCTATCAGGTTGATTTGTTAAGGGAAAATTAAAAAGGGAGGATGTTTCATCAGCATGATGAGGTTTGATCACATAGTGCACACTAAAAAGAGCTCTATTAAAGAGAACAAACAAGCACATCTGTAATGAAGGTTTAATCAGAGCTGATGAAGGTCAAAACTGAGTATAATATGCTTGATTTGTGTTCTCGGGATCTATTACATTAATCAAAACTTTTAAAATGCCAATTTATACACACAACGACTTGAATACACCTCTATTATGGTGACCATGTCCTCAATATCTAAGTTTACGGACACTGATCATAACAAACATCCGGAGATAATAATACTAGGGAGCGATACAGCTACCCGATATTTTTTTTATTTGAAAGCCGCTAACCGATATATATATATATATATATATATATATATATATATATATATTTATTATTATTCTTTTTTTTTTTGAAAGCCACTAACTGATACATTGGCCGATAAATCGAAATCCAATTTTTTTTAATAAATTTTGAGAGCCTGATTACGAAAAAATTCTCTCAATTAAAAGCCATTAATCTCATTATAATTGTATGCAGTTGTATGATCAAACATTTTGCACTGAACTGTATTTTTATTTTGAAGTGATTTCAATCATATTTCAATCAATTTAAAAGCATCATGTTGAACAGTGTGCATCTCAGCGGAAGGAAATCATACATCATTTATCAGCTTTAATATATCAGCCTAATTTTCTAATTGGGCCAATAACGATAACATTAAAAATGATCATATATCGGACCGATAACGATATATCCCCCATCCCTATATGTAATGATGTACTGTAAAACGGTATAAAATTAATATAAAACAGTATAAAATTACTGTATTATAGTAATGAGAACCACTATTAAAGATAGCAAAAATTACTAAAAGCAATTAAAATGAATAATGAAAAATAAAATAAAAACTTGGAATCGAGTGAAAAACACTAGAATATGGTGCAAAAGTTCATTTATTTCAGCAATTCAACTTAAAAGCTTAAACTAATATATTATATCGACTCATTACATGCAAAGTGAGATATTTCAAGCCTTTATTTCTTATAATTTTGACACTAATGAAAAGCTTTCCACAATTTTCTAATTTTGACTCATATCTGTAAGCCATAATCATCACAATTCTAACAAATAAAGGCTTGAAATATCTCACTTTGCATGTAATGAGTCTATATAATATATTAGCTTGATTGTTTAAGTTGAATTACTGAACTAAATGAACTTTTGCAGGATGTTTGGAGTTTGGCCGGTATATCCTGCATGCCTATGGGAAACTCACATCCGATGAGCATGACGCAGATGGAGAAGATCTTCTCGGAGTTGGTGTTGGGCGAGACGTTCCCGAAGCCCACGCTGGTTAGGCTGCTGAAGGTGAAGTACAGCGCGGTCACGTATTTATCCTTGATGCTCGGCCCTGATCCGGGGCTGCTGGCGTTGTGCTGTTTGCCCAGATGAACGCCGAGCGCGTGGAGCCAGCCGATGGAGCCGTTCTGCTCCACGTTCCCGATGGCGTACCAGATGCAGGCCAGCCAATGAGCGATCAGAGCGAAGGTGCACATGAGCAGGAACAGCACGGCCGCCCCGTACTCGGAGTAGCGGTCCAGTTTACGAGCCACTCGCACCAGCCGGAGGAGCCGCGCCGTCTTCAGGAGGCCGATCAGGGTGGTCGTCTGCAGCCGGAGGACACACAAACACACTTTAGCTTTAACAAATTAGGCATCATAATACAGATGTAATGGACCTTTTTGAAAAAAGTCTTTTCTGCTCGGTGATTAAAAATACTGTAAAAAATGTGAAATATTATTGCATTATGGCTGACGAGGAGAAAACATTTCTACAATTTTATCTTTATTATAAATAAATCTTCACCTGATGTCTTGTAATCCTTTCCTTTCATTATTGTTACATGCAATGCATCAGATTCATATACTGTATATAAACACACACACACACACCTTTGACAAATGTGTGCAATTTCATGAATTCAGAAGAGAGGTTGGTGACACTTTATTTTTGCAATATCCTTTAGGGCTGTGAAACGATTAATCGCATCCAAAATAAAAGTTTTTGTTTACATAATATATGTGTGTGTGTAGTGTGTATAATTATTTTGTATATATAAATACACACACACACACATGCATGTATACATTTGCATGTATATACTTTATATATATTTATACAAAATGAACATTATACATAAATATTTAATATATTAATAACATTTTTCTTAAATATATAGATGCATATGTGTGTATTTATTAGGGCTGGGTATTGACACAAATTTCACAATTCGATTCGATTTTGATTCACAAGCTTGCAATTCGATTCGATTCCGATTCAATTCCATATTGATTATTTTGGATATCAGTTCTAATAAATGGCAAATTTTCTCAAGGGAATCAAATCTCTGAACTAATGCTGTAAACTATGGGAGTCTAGTTGTAGCCTATAGACTTCATTAGCCTAATATGAAGGTAATAATGAACTGTTTTGTAGCTATACAAACACTTAAATTACACTTTTATTTATTTTTATAATAAGAAGATTATATGAAATATAAACATTTAAATGGTGGCTGTCATAAAAACTTGCCAGATTTATTCAAATATGCATTAAATATTGAAGAACATTAAGATTATAATGCATATGTAATATGGTGTATATATTTAGCAAAATGCTCCTCTCTAGAGTTATTTTTTCTAGCTGACTAACGAGTTTATGTGGGTTTTCTGAGGTAAATATGACGATGACATTGATTACAAGCTGTTTAACTGACGTCTTTCCACGGTTGAAACGCTGATTGAGTGAATCAATGTGACATGATCCGGATTTGGATAAGTTGTACTGTATCTTTAACACACTTTCAGATGCTCATTCATGTTTATCTGGTATTATTAAGCCGGAAGAGAGATCAGCGCTGCTGCTTCTCCAGAGCGATCTCACGCCACAGCGACAAAACACTATTTATGTTTTTGAACTTCTAAAGAAAATGGACGTAATTTGAAAATTGAGACTTTGTTTCATATCAATAGTATTAAAGGACAAAGATTATTGCGATTTTTTTGGATGCGCGCAGCCGCTATACAATGATCCATTCATTCAAATGAAACAGGATGACTAATCGATTCTTGAGATTTAAGAATCGATATCGGTTCGTAAAAATAAGAATCGATTAATATCGAGAAATCGATATTTATTACCCAGCCCTAGTATTTCTACATATACAAAGTAATTTTGCGTGGCCTCACCTCAGCACTCACCTCCTCCCCGGTGCGGTATATGAGCAGGTCGAAGGGGATGGCGGCCACCATGTCGATGAGGAACCAGCCTTTGAAGTAATGCACCGCGATGCGCAGCGGGTGGCTGACCACCTCGTCGTTGGCGTTGACGTACGTGGTGCGGAAGTTGATGATGATGTCGATGATGAACATGATGTCCACGATGAGGTCCACCACGTTGAGAGGGCTGCAGGAGTACACGCAGTTCTTGATGGACACGTTGTCCTCCTCGGCCAGGAGGAAGGCTGCGGAGTACGGCGTGAGGATGGCGGTGTAGATCACCAACAGCAGGATCAGCCAATCCCACACCGCTTTAAACGGGCTGTAGTGCAGGACCGTCCACTTGTGGATCCGAGGAGCCTGGAGCTTATACTCCGGAAGAACATCGGCGCCCAGAGACAGAACCTGCAGCGGTCGAACGGGACGTTTCAAAGATGCTTGAGTTTGGAAACACAAGAACATCGACAAAAATATGCTGTGCTTGAATATGAACGGCAGTCTGAGAGATCCACTCACATTTCAGTCAATAATTATATCCCTTAAAACTCTTTTTTAATCACCAAAATCACATTTAAAAAAAAATCATTCTTCATGTCTTAAAATATCTTGAGTGTAACTCGACACCCTTGCCTCATTTAGTATGCACGGTTCTATGAATATGCAAATGAGCCCCGCCTCCACTCACTCAGAGATCCACTGGTTGATCTGATTGGTTACAAGGTGGTTTGTGACGTCAGAAACACCAAAGTGTGTTTTTGAGACTGTCTTTGGTTCACTGCAGTTTTAAGGAGGAAATACTCAGCAATGCTGTCCACTTATCAACGCACACATGTGTGTGTGTTACAGCGGATTAAACACACCACATACACACATAAACAACATTAAATTACCGCAGTTCACCTTACATTTCATACAGTTTATTGATGAACATGAACTCATTGTGTGATGAAGCCTATAAAATACATTTAGAATTATCATAAAATTCACGATATCAGGGCAAAAACGCCCCTGTATGAGTTTTGTATGACATTTCTATAATTTGCCATGGTTACGCAATATCACACGAGTGCTGTTTTTATCCTGAATAGCACGGGTGCAAATGGGATATTGATTTTATTCAACAGTTCAATAAATACGACGTTAATATTGTGTTATAATATTGTAAAAGCCAGAGCAGAACTGTTGTGCGTCCGTTTTGTTTCTGTACGAATCAATCGGGTGAACCAATGATTCAATGACTCACTTATAAAGAGAGTCATTTACTGAATCCCTGAATGAATCAGCTGTTTGAACAAATCAAATGAATCAATGACTCACTCATTTAGATATTTACCGCCATTAGTTTCACCTATTAAAAAAATCATATTTTGGGATTATTTTGCCCATGATTTACTGTGACCCTCATGTCTTGTGGTGTGTAAATATATCTAAATACAAATCCAGATGCAGCTTATTAAAAAAAGCAAACAAAAATCATGTCCCTTTCAGCCTAAAACTTTATGTGTAATAATGTTGAATCAAATGCAATATTTCTTTCTAAAGCTGCTTTTTGTAATGTCTATTTGATGTTTTTCTCATTTAACACAATAATGATCTTTTCGGGGTAATTTATCAGCCAAATCTGATGTGCGATTAATCAGATTACACATAATTAGATCAACCGGTTTAATCGCTTGACAGCCCTAAACACATTCATTTTCATGTTCAGGTTTCAGAAACCGTATTATAGTGAAATATTGTGATGTGTTGGTGTACGAGAGGAGTGTGATGATGCTGCTTTAGGAGAAACTGAGTGTTTCTCACGTCATGCATATTTAAGTTTAAGCAATTTGACACATTATAATTATAGCACAACAAACAAGCGCCGTCACGCAACTAATGTTGTAAAAGTACTCTCGCTGTCAGGCCGTCTTTGAGACGCTCGGCGCGCTGACAGACGCGGCCTGACTTGTGTTTTCAGTGCGGCACATAAATCAGCGGATTTCCTGAGATATGATTAAATGCACACAGACGGCCGGACGGTCACACAACCGCATTTATGCTGACAGAAAAACACACACACAAATAAACAACAGCAAAAGTCCCCCTGAGTATGTGGTGTGTTTAATGCGCTCTAACACACGTTGATAAGTGGACAGCATTGCTGAGTATTTCCTCCTTCAAACTGCAGTGAACCAAAGACAGTCTCAAAAACGTCACAAACCACCTTGGAACCAATCAGATCAACGTGTGATCGACAACCAGTGGAGCTCATTTGCATATTCATAGAACCGCGCATACTAAATGAGGCAAGGGTGTCGAGTTACACTCAAGATATTTTAAGGCATGAAGAATTTTTTGAAGGAAATCTGTAATTTTGGCGATGAGAGATGAGTTTTAGGGGATGTAATAATTGACTACAGGGCGATCGATTTTAAAACTAAAACTTGCATTCAAAGGAAAACATAATTCACAGCCTCTCTCATCAGTCAGTGTCAGGTTTGTAAGAGCGTACAGTAATTTCTGTCATGTTCATGTCACATTTCATCTGGTCTGCAGAGCCACGACTGAGACAAACCCACGTGGACGGAGCGAGAGGTTTGTTTGAGCGCTGAAAGTCCAGCCGAACCTTTAGAGACAGACTCAGCATCACACTCCTCTTCTCAGGTTCAGACATCTCTAGAGTCTGATAAAGGCCTGAGCATCAGAGACTCATGACAGTCGGTGTCAAACGCAGGGCATTCTGGGGGTCAGCAGGTGTTGCACACACACACACGGCTGCGGGCGAGAGCAGGTGCCGCTCTCACACAGTCGTTTACGGCCCGACACACACTCCTGTGTGAGTCATCATGGGAAATGTCCCGCAGCCGCCTGCCTTCACTAACACACGTCAGACGCAGTGACCGACAGACTCTGAAAAGAGCACAAACGCTGTTCGCTCAAGACATCATGACTAACACTACAGTTCACACACACACACACACACACACACACACACAAAGAATAGAACCAGTTTTGTTTTTGTTTTTTTTGCAGGGACGGATGGATGGATGGATAATATTATTCTTACCTGCAGTTTTCATGATTTTAACCCTTGTGCTGCATTAGATTTTTAACACCGTTGAGTGCATTAAGGACCAAAAATGGCCACATATTAAACATTGCCTAAAATATTATATATTATTATTATTTTCCACTTTTACCAAGTTAAATCTTTTAACCAGCATCAGTCCTCATCATAACTACCAAAAATGTATTCAATTTCAGGATTTTTACCCTTTAATTACCAGTTTTGTTTGCGAAACCATCGATTTGTATGAGAGGAAAAAACACAAAAATTCAATTATTTTCAATAAACTAAATGCAAAGAGAAAACTTTAGATTTGGATTATCACAGTCCCACTTTGCAAAAAATCCCACTTAGTGCGTTAGAGACCAAAAATGGCCACCTATTAAACATTGCCTATTGCCTAAAATAAGGTGCATTTCCACCCATAGGGAATAAATATGTAGTGACGTCATCTGGTGGAATACACTATATAATGCAAATATAATGCTTTTGCTTCAAAAGTCAAAATTTTTGGTCTTTATGGTGCTGAGTGTTACTATTTGATCTACACAGTGTGTGTTATACATATTTTGCAAAATGGGATCACATTTTTTACATGTATCCAAAAAGTCACAATTTTGCCAAATTTCATACCATTTGCATTAAAACAGCCAAAATGGTCAAAGAAATTAAACTGCAAAAGACCAAAAATGTCCCTAATGCAGCATAAGGGTTAATTAGCGAGTTCAAGCCTGAATGAACCCCTCAGAGTCCACAGATATATGAAGGTCTGTTAGAGAGGAGATTGAGGAGCCAGAGCCGGCCCGATAACTCCTCTGGTAAAACACTAAATCAAATATTGAAGAGCCTCAGTTTCTACTGTAAACAATGACAGAAGCTTTGGATCTGTCCACTTAACAAGCTCTCGCTTTCTGGCCACATCTGGGTTCGATCGCATGATA
Source organism: Pimephales promelas (assembly GCF_988280905.1). Lineage (NCBI taxonomy): Eukaryota > Metazoa > Chordata > Actinopteri > Cypriniformes > Leuciscidae > Pimephales > Pimephales promelas. The sequence goes on along the minus strand of NC_142790.1, from coordinate 30,162,219 downwards.
AATAATTCAATCCTACAAGATTCGAGCCAAGAGTCACGAGCGAAACTCAAATATCCCAAATCATCAATACAATATACTGTAAATACAACGAGGAAAGATCAAACGAAGACTGAAGTCATCAGAAAAAAGTCATCAGATTTCATGTAATAATAATAAAAGCGCACCTGAATCAGTCTGCATAAATCAGCTTTATTCTCAAATCTCACGATTACTGCGGCGTCGGGACTCTCGTTCACACAGGTGCATACCGAAAAATGAGAATATCCTGCAAAAGTTCATTTATTACAGTATTTCAACTTAAAAGCTGAAACGAATATATTATATAGACTCATTACCTGCAAAGTGAGATATTTTAAGCCTTTATTTGTTATAATTTTGATGGCTTACAGCTTATGAAAACCACAAATAAAAAATGTGAATATTGTGAAAAGGTTTTCATAAGCTGTAAGCCATAATTAAACAAAAATTAAACTTTTGCATGATATTCTCATTTTCAGAGTGTCACGTGTACTATTATATTTTTTATTTGAGTCCGTGTTCATTTGTGTTATTAGATATACTGCAGGCGTTATTGATTCCCAGCGTCTGAATGAAGGTCTGGCTCGGGTCTGCTGAGGATTAGAAAGCTTAAGTTCAGGACAGCGAGAGTTCAGCGTTTCAGGGCCTCGGCTCCTCTAATCTGCTTTTCATCCGCTGATGAGAAACTTTAATAACGCACGAAGTGGAGAAGAATCCACGAGACGTCTTTAAAACACGAAGCTTCATTTCACAGCTCTGGGAAATACTGGATCCTTTTCATGACATAAATACAGTATTGGGTTCAAATCTGACACATTAATATGAACGGACAAAAATGCACACACAACACTATGGGTATGTCATGAACTGAATCCTGAGATGTGTCTGTTTAGAGATGACGTCATCACATGATCACATCAGATTACCTCATCTATCCAGTCAACCCTGAGTGCAGATACTGATGATCTCCTTTGGACATGTAGACGTTCATGCACTTACTAGCAGGAAGAGCAGATATAGACACCACTGAGATGGGTTCAAGACTCAAACTTGTTTTTAATGTTGATCATTATTATACGAGCAGGAATGCCATGTTTCCTAAATATCCACAAGATTGCACATGTGATTTTTATATACAACACTTCAACAAAAATGGTCCTTTTAAGTGATGTGCAGTTTAAACAGTTTTGTCAGTATTGTTTGCTCTATTTTGCAATGAAATAATAGTTTAAAAGTGAACGAATCGTGTGAGTCAATGATTCGTTCATAAATACAGCCACTCTTCTCAGTACTGAATGAATGAATGAACAAAAAAAATTAATCAATGAATGAATGAACAGACGAATTAATGAATGAACAAATGAATGAATGAACGAACGAACGAACGAATCAATGAATGAATGAACGGACGAATGAACAAATGAATGAATCAATGAATGAATTAACAGACGAATCAATGAATGAACAAATGAATGAACGAATGAATGAATCAATGAATTAATGAACAGACAAATCAATGAATGAACAAATGAATGAATGAATGAACGAACAAATGAATGAACGAATGAATGAACAGACAGATGAACGAACAAATGAATGAATGAAAAAAATCGATGAATGAATGAATGGACGAATGAACAAATGAATGAATGAATGAATGAACGAACGAATGAACAAATTAATCAATGAACGGACAAATGAATCAATGAACAAATGAATGAATGAACCAATGAATGAACAAAACTACTGGCAGTTTAAGTTCAATATTAAAAGCATCACTTCATTTTACCATCATTGCCTATTTCTCTACTGAAAATTTTTTATTTAAACCATTATTTAATTTATAAAGCCATTTCTAAAGGTAAAAAAGTGCACAGGAAAATCAATTTAAGAGGGCAAATACGGGACGGCATCATCCAGCTGAACCTGTGCTGGACCGGACCCTGGTCAGTGTTAATGATGTGATTCTCTACATCACACACACTTCAGGAGGACCTTCAACAACATCAACACATGAAAGGAAACAATGGCTACCTGTGACATAAAACACTCATTTTTTAGGCGATGGATACACAAGATAGGCCTATTATATTATATTATATTATATTACATATGCTGCGTATAATTCTGAAAATGGAGCTATATTACAGCAGAAATGAGTTCCTCATCAAAATGACACCATCAGAGCACGTTCCAGCACTGAAAAACAGCTACAGACGTGATGTCATCTCTATGAACTATAAATAGATCTGACTAGAGTATCTGACGTGGACTCCTGCATTAATTCCTCACGATCTCACACACAGCATGAGTTAAAGATGAAGATCAGAGTCATATTCATCTGAACGCCTCAGTGCATCTCCGATCACAAGTCCATCTGGTTTTATAGAGATAGCAACATATTAAATTACAGAATAAAGACAATCTCAGCCTTGATGAATAATGGCTTAAATGTGGGTCTGTTTGTCACATTGAGACGTACAATACAGAGTCAGACACTGTTATAGTGCTTTATTTTCTTTTTGAAATGTCTTTTGCATTCAATGGAAGAAAGAACGCCGTTTGAGAAAGATCTACAGCCATTTGTTTTGTTATAAAACTACACAGTTGAGTGAATGATTCAATGACTCGCTCATTAAACAGTCAGTCGTTTCATTGGTGAATGAATTAGAGCTGTTGGGTGAATTGGTTCAACGAATGATTCAAACGACTCACTCATAAAGACAGTCATCAAACTACGCAACTGCAGAAAGAGCCAATAATCCTGCTGAGTGACATAAACAGGGGCGTTTATGAGGTGATCGACGAACGCACCCTCTCCTATTCAATCCCACAATCCTCTTCCTCAGCCATATTCAGGAATTAAGTCCCTTCAGAGCTGCTTTCAGCTCCTCAATCTCCATATTTCACTGAGAGGATTCAAACGCAGATATTTAATGCTTTAGCAGCTGTCCTCAGATCAGTGGGTCCTCCATCTACACTGAACCCAGATCAGATGCTAAAGGTGAACAAACTCAAGACAAAGGCCTGAAGACGGTGTCCACGACGGCCCTGGTCATGAAGACGGTGCGAGCTCCAGTTTGTGAGTGTCGTCTCGCTCTGGTTTGTTCGGCCGAAGGCGTCGTGTGCTTGTGTTGCATTTCTAGACGTCTGGCCTTCAGGAAAATGTTGTTGCGGTTTATAGCTCCTGAAACTGAACTGAGCTCTCATTTAAAGATCAACTTGGATGCATTTATTAGAAATACATACAACTATCGGTATCGGTACCAATATATATATATATATATATATATATATATATATGAAGAGTTCAGATGCAAAAGCCTCTAAGTGCCATTTGAAATTTTGTTCTAGAATGACCATTTTTATCAAGCTTGTATATTTAAGTTCAGTAATTTCACTTAAATGACCATTAATAGGTAATTATCATTGCCATTTAAGTGAAATTACTGAACTTAAATATACAAGCTTGATAAAAATGATAATTTTTGAAGAAAATTTCAAATGGCACTTAGAGGCTTTTGCATCTGAACTCTTCATATACATACATATATATATATATATATACTCTATATATATATATATATATATATATATATATTAAAACCAATAATTAATGGATTGTTTCCTTCAGATGCGCAGTGCAAGTCTGTTATATCAGCTGCATTAAATTATAACAAGAACATTATAATTGTGTGCTTGTTACGTGGCTTTTAATGGTGAGACTTTTGGTTTTGTAATCAGTTTCTCAAAAATCACATAAAGAATTTTATTTATCGGCCGATATATATCGGTTTTCGGCTTTCAAATTTAAAGAATTGTGAGTTATAAACGCGTACATTCACATGCTATTTTAAGCGCGCATGCTTGGCCATAATACAGAGTGTGAACAACTGATTCTCTCATTTTACTTTTTGCAAATGATACATTATTATAAGGAAAAAATATATAAACACGAGGGAAATCGTTGTTGTGTCCATGACGATGGGAAAAATAGGCATAAAGCGTAAACATTTACCCAAATTATTATATGCATGTTTAACTGAAGCTAATATGGGTGTGTTTGTCCCTTCTCTTTCTTTCACGGCCCTGACGAGAACATCGATCTCCTCGGCTGTGAACTGATTGAAGCGCGTCTGGTAAATGCGCCGTTATAATAGTATTGCGCCAAGGAGCAAGCGCACCTCGTTCATCACGCTCTTAAAGGGAATGTGAGGTGACGCTCTGATTGGTTTATTTCTCATCACAACTATGAATAATGAAGCTACTTCAGACCAACCCCTTTTAAACTTGCGTCGAGCGCAAGAGTCATTTATCCCGCCGGTTAAATAGCAACAGCGCCGAGACCCGCCCACAAAGACCCGCCCACAAAGACCCGCCCACCATGATACCTGCGCTTCAGATCGTTAAAGGGTTAGTTCATCCAAAAATGAAAATTCTGTCAGTATTTACTCACCCTCATGTTGTTCAACCCCGTAAGACCTTCGTTCATCTTCGCAACACAAATTAAGATATTTAAGATATTAAGATCGCTCCTGCATACAGTCCATAGGCTTCTTGAGGGAATGACTCGAAAAGTCATTAAAGACATCGTTAAAATAGTCCAAGTGACTACAGGGGCTCAATCTTAACTTTATCAAACGACGAGAACACTTTTGTGCGCAAAAACAAACTTTATTTCAACTATTCACTTCCTTCTCCATGGGCCTGTAGTCAGTTAGCGTAGTGTGATTGCGTAAAGCTACGTCACACGAAGGCTCACTATTGGCCGACGCTGGTCATGTGTGTGATGCGTGTGACGTACAATAACAGAAGCTTACGCTATTAAACTAGTAACCTGACTCGCGCAGAGGGAGAAATAAACCAATAGTTGAAATAAAGTCGTTATTTTTGTTACAAAAGTGTTCTCGCCGTTTGATAAAGTTAAGATTGAGCCCCTGTAGTCACTTGGACTATTTTAACGATGTCTTTAATGACGTTTCGAGTCATTCCCTCAAGAAGCCTATGGAGCGATCTTAATATCTTAAATATCTTAATTTGTGTTGCGAAGATGAACGAAGGTCTTACGGGGTTGGAACAACATGAGGGCGAGTAAATACTGACAGAATTTTCATTTTTGGGTCAACTAACCCTTTAAAATAGGGCCGTATACGTGACTCAAACTCAGAGTGAGCCGCGTTTAAGAGCCGTACATCAATGACAATCTGCGCATGAAAAACAATCGCAGCCTTTATGATTTCAAAACAGCAATAAGCCAAACTGGTTTAAAGTGTGTTTACATGGAAATTGCGACTATTTTTAATGAAATAAACACAGCCTTGGTGAGCACAAGTGACTTTTTTTTTTTTTAAATGGTCACGTAACCTTACGATCACGCAGCTCAACTGGACCTTCAATGGAGATAGCACAAACACGAACATCACGATTCTCTGTAAAAGAAGATTAAGCGGAGCGCACAGGTGTGAGGCTCACCTCGGGCCCCTCGCTGGACCGGGTCGGCGTGTGGTTCTGGTCCCAGCGGGTACAGCTGGTTCTCCCAGCCTCACAGAGCGGCATGTGAGCGAAGCACTGGAGCGGATCCAACAGCTTGAGCACCAGCGCCACGACCATGATCCTCAGCACCGCATCGGGCCGCCGCCGCTACACATCCCTGCCAACCGCGCGCCTGAACCATCAACCCATTTCCCCCATACCAGTTCCCAACACTCCCAGCGCTCTAGAGTTTCTCTGAGCTGCGTTCCCGCTTGAACCGAGCTGCACAAAGAGAAGCGCACACAGATGCAGAAGCCCGGTCGCTTCACATTAGTGAGCGCTGCGAGCAGAATCCTACTTCTGTCAGAGAGAGAGAGAGAGACTGTTCTGCTGAAGATAATCGGAGGGGAAGGAGGGAGTGAGAGAAGAGAGAAGGAGAGCAAATCTCCACAAAAGGGATGAAGAACACAAAAAACAAACTAATGTGAGGCGAGGTGGGCGATACACGCGAGCGATGATGAATTAGCAGTCGAGCGCACGCGAGAGAAACCAGTGGAAACATCTCTCTTCTGTTCTCCGTCTGAGTGTGTGTGTGTGTGTGTGTGTGTGTGTGCTTCACTGGAGAAACTTTAACTGTGTTTTTCAGAAGAATGTATCTTGAGGGAAGTTTATAAACTTAGAAAAGCAAATGCAAGTCATTATTTTAAAGTGGTTGATACAATAATGATGATATATTATGAGTCTCTGATTTTACAGAGCTTTCTGAAGATCAGCTGCTTGGTTTTGTAAGAATGTGGTTTTGCGAATCTCTACAGCGATGCATGAAACAACACACACACACACACACACTCTATTAATAGCACACGGCTGCAGTGCAGAGTCAAGCAACAACACTACAAACACGCTTACGGCAAAGTTACGTGTGTGTGTGTGTATGTGAGAGAGAGAGGCAGAGAGAGAGTGTGTGCGCGTGTGTGTGTGTGTGTGTGTGTGTGTGTTTTCTGTGTTCAAACACACCGTCACCTGTAATGTCACTCCATTCAAAGGCTAATCTACAGCATTACAATCACAACAGCAGATACTTGCATATGCTAATGAGCATTCACAGATCTGCATATGTAAATGAAGACTACAGCATCTGTATTTCATCTGATGACATCACCAGCCCCTTCTCAAAACTCAATGATGATTGGTCACTCATTATGTTGTCATGGTAACCGGGTCTGTAGAAAGGCACTGGATTATGTTTGCAGTGTTTCACTGAAGTTTTTATATTTATTTTAAAGTTTATTTTATTTATAAAGTTAAAATAATAAACTTCCTTTAAAGCTTATTTCAGGTAAAAAAAACAAACAAAATTTCTTTTAATTTCACAGAGTATTCATCCTCAGCCTTGATCGCAGCTGACGTGTGTGTGTGTGTGTGTTTGTCCTGAAGCCCGTAGAGCGTCTGTTATACAGCCCTAATCAGCCACGGGCCTGCAGGGGTCAATACAGCACTGTGACTCATACGTGAGTGTGTGTGTGAGTGTGTGTGTGTGTAAAAAGAGAGTGTGTGTGGGTGTTTGGGTGTGTGTGTGTGTTTTCTTGAGACAAAACTGGAAACAACAGCACGACAGATTAGCAGACTCTAATTCAAGCATCACTAGTCTCACTGCTCAATAGAAACCACCTAGCAACCACCCAGGACATCTTAGCAATCTCTTAGCAACCAACCAGAATAT
>NC_142790.1:30142506-30150006 GCF_988280905.1 Pimephales promelas | reverse complement strand
GAAATATCCAGGTTCTAATCTGGCCTTAGAAAACCAGTAAAATCTACATTTTTTCCCCATATTAATTTGTAAATATTTTAAATCTTTTAAAGGGGGCAAAAAGGGGGCAAAATATTTTAAATATTTTAAAGGGGGCAAAATATTTTAAATGTTTTATAGCGCAGCATTGGTGTGGTCAAACTAAAATGTTGGTGTTCAACTTTGCGTTTTTTTAAAAATACAACAACCGTTCATTTTTCGTTTTGCAACGAGCGTTTGGACATAATACGAGTTAGAGTTCTTTATTAAATTCATTTTTTAAAAAAAGAAACAATAATCACAGGAATAGCCTCTCAAAGAAATGCCATCAAGACGTCGAAGCAGAAATAAGGGAGAAACACCTTGAACTCTGTGTCTTTCCCTGCCATTAATGCTTGGATAACACACCACGTCTCCGTCCATTAATAATAATAATGTCGAGTGCGGTGCATGGCTGTAAAATAGGTTATAAACCTACAAAAGCCCGTTGCCATGATTTTTGGAATGACTTATCGCGGGAGGGAAAAAACGACGTTTTAGTCGCATAACATCGGTTAATGGAAACACCGTCATTTCGCAATAGCTTTTTATCGACATTTGGAAAATATCGCAAAAGTTTTGCGCAAATCTTTGATGGAAAAGCACCTTCTGTCTCTTTGTCTCTGTGTGTCTCTCTCTCTGGTGCTGCTGGTGGTCTCTGTAAGTGAGCGAGTCCTGAGGAGGAGGCGGTGGGTAAAGCGTGTTGATGTGTTTGTTCAGTCTCTGATTGGTGTGTTCAAGGCCATTGTTTGTAAAAGTGATGGATGATGGCCGTCTCTCTCTCACCTTCTCCAGTCCGTCACTGTTGCCGAGGCCAAACGCCTCAATAAAAACACTAAATGTAATTTCCTACAGTATGAGGAAAGAAAGACTGCCAATTTGTTTTCAACACAATAATTCACCCATTCCCCTCAATATGAGCAGCTACGGTCAGTGTTTGACCCAAAGCGAGCGCTTGGCAGAACCACACGCCAGCCGAAGAACAGAATTAGAAAGAGAAACGCATCTGCAGGAACATCATACATCAATGCTGGCTAGAAAATGAATGTAGTGAACCGCTCAATGAATCTCCAGATGGTTTGCTGGGAGCTGGAGTGAATCTCAGCAGCGCTCTCCTCTCGGGAGAAATAAAGCTGGAGGTGAACACGCTAGCAAACCACACAATGCACTCACATACTTCTAAACCTCAACTCGTGTATTATCACTCAGTAATATTAGCAGTACACCTGCACTGACAGCGTCAGACGGGAACACTTTGGCCTCGCTACAAATGAACATTAACACGAGCTTAGCTCCGCCCACAACATCTCAGGACAGGAAGTTCGGCCCGTCGTGAAGCAAGTATACCCGAACCAGCGCTGTTCGGACCAATCAAATGGTCAGGGCGGGGTTATGCGATGATGGACAGATAATCAACAGTAACGTAATCGTCACCAAAGAGCGCTTGGGTTGAGTTCGTTCACAACAAAGATGGCCGCCGCTGGAGAACCGAGATCATTGCGTCTGTTATAGACAGCGCATTCATTTTAAAAGTTTCTCTAAATACCCGCCTATGTGTAAACGTGGCTTCAGTTTCACGACGTCAGGCTACATTAACAGAGTACTAAACTAATATTCACGAACGCTAAAACGCTCACAGTGCAACATGACATCATGACTTTTGCGTAAACATACACGCCACTTTCGAGTTTCGAGGCGTGTTATCTCTACGCATTTTGTGCTATCCGCGTGTATGTCTACGCCATTAACGTTCACGTCATTCTGAACACGCAGTCAAATCTCCAGTCATAAATGCCATTAACCCCAGTGACGGGTAGGTTTAGGGATGGGGTTGAGGTAAGTCATATATATATATATATACAGTAATAACGTTTAGTCAACGGCGTTCATAAACACGCTGAAAAGCGATTATGCGTCTTGATAGCACGCCAAAAATAGAAATACGAATTGGCGTGTCACACACACGCTACTTCATGAGATCAGTCTGCCCAGTGAAACATATTACAGGATCGGTGTAGTCTGAGTTCTGTTAAACAAATCACAACATTTAGGAATCAGTGATTATTGAATTATTTAGTAATCCGTTATTTTCTTCAGGTCCAATTTAAAGTGAATAAACAAGATAATAATAATAAAAAATGAATGCATAAATAATATGAATGATCATTATAAATTTGTTATTATAAACACTGTTATTGAACTGAATAATTGCACGATTGTCTTTACAGCTGAATTGAATCCTTTTCATAATTGATGAACTTCTGAAGATTTAAACTTTTATTTATTTCCCCGTTTCTCATTCAGGGTTTGTGAGAACTGGACAATTTAATACATTTTTGGGGTTTTTAAAGCACTACAATCAGAGATCTCACTTAACGAACAATATCTTTCAAATTATTCAAAAAGCTAAATAGACAAATAGACTAAATAAAAGGCAGAAATAAAGTGCAGCACATGCAATGACTAGTAACTTTCACCATTGAGATGATCCCATGACAAATATATAACCCTTTCCACTCATGTATATATATATAATATACATCATACACTTGGATATTCTATAAGTAATATGACACATGCCCCATATGCGTGAAAAGATTGTTTCATCAATCAAATTAAACCCCAACTTCACATATATCGTCTTCAATAATTCAAGCGTGTGTGTTGAGTGTGTGTTCCCGCGGCTGGTCTAGATGAAGGAGTTGGACTGACCTCCTGCGCGACGATGCTGGATATACGGACGGCCCGTCTCACCCTGGCGTTCCTGCTTCCCTCGTTCGGGATGCTGTCTCTCCCGCTGAACGACATCTCGCTCATCATCTGCTCGCTCCCCCCTGAACATCGGGCTTCGTGACGCCCGTCCCGGGCCTGGCCATCCGCCCCGCGCGCCAGAGCGACCCCGTCCACGACCCCGCGCGACCCGACTCCCGCTGTGAGGATCTGGATCTACAGGAGCAGCTGGAGCCGATATCTCTCCCTCGAGTCAAACTGCACCAGCTCGCCTCTCTCGATCGCCCGCTCGCTCTCCAAACTCTGAAGTTCCCTCCCCTCGTGTTTCACACACACTCTCGCTTTTGAAATAACGCAGGGTTTGCTTGAGCGTCTGTCACTTCAGTTGGTCTCCGTCAGCATGTGCTGATCTCTCCTCACCTTCCTTATTCTGCTCCCCTAATCTCTCTCAGTCCCTCTCTCTCTCTCTCTGTCTCAGTCCCACTCTCTCAGTGTCTCTCTCTCTCTCAGTCCCACTCTCTCTCTCTCTCTCTCTCTCAGTGTCTCTCTCTCTCAGTCCCTCTCTCAGTGTCTCTCTCTCTCTCAGTGTCTCTCTCTCTCAGTCCCTCTCTCAGTGTCTCTCTCTCTCAGTCCCTCTCTCACTCTCAGTGTCTCTCTCTCTCTCTCTCTCTCAGTCCCACTCTCTCTCTCTCTCTCTCTCTCAGTGTCTCTCTCTCAGACTCTCTCTCTCAGTGTCTCTCTCCCTCTCTTAGTCTCTCTCTCTCAGTCCCTCTCTCACTCTCAGTGTGTCTCTCTCTCTGTCTCAGTGTCTCTCTCTCTCTCTCTCTCTCTCTCAGTGTTTCTCTCTCTCAGTCAATTAAATTCAAAATTGCTGTATCGGCATGACTGTACATGATAAAATACTGTCAAAGCTTGGAATAAATAGAATAATTATAAAGATATCAAAATAATAAAATATTATAACAACTTAAATTTAAATATAAATGTAAATTGTAATATCTCTCTCTCTCGGTCTGCGATCCTCTACACGTGATCATGTGATTTGTTCTGGCGGTCCGCGCTCGTGTCAGGAAACCCCTCTCATTACAGTACATGTGTGTGTGTGTGTGTGTGTGTGTGTGCTCTCCTGAAACGCTTGTTTCATGTGTGTGTCCTCATGTGAACCGGCTCTTGTTTAACTGGGAATGCCTTTTAAATTCAAATTTGAATGTAGAAGAAAGTAAAGTGGAAAGAAATTAATATGAGTAATGTACAGTAGCTTGACCAATTCTTCTTTTAAAGTTTGTACAGTAGAAAAAAGTTTTAATACGATGGATTGATGTGTGTGTGTATGGATGGATGAGTGTGTGTGTGTGTGGATGGTGGACAGATAGATTCTACTCAAAGTCATTCTTTAGGAAACCCCAAATGCTTCTTCAATCGCATCGCTTATAAAACCCCATTTGTCAGTGTTATTTCTCGTGTGTGTGAGCCCTGGACAAGCGTCGGCGCGTCGAACAGTTTCTGCCGCTGTGAGGAGCTGAACGACACACAGATGAAAGAGTGAACAGTGCAGACAGCTGTCAAGAGCTCACCAGAGAATCTGCCAAACTCCCTCGCTCCGCTTGTGCTACAGTACAGCGCACTGGCTGTAAATCATAAATATTGATTGATTAATCGGCCGTGAAGGATGTGGACCGGGGAGGGTCTCTGCAGGACGTTGCGTAACGGGAGAGCCGAGTCTGACTCGTGAGTGAGAGAAATGTTATTTCTGCAGAAATGATACTAAAGTGAAGCGACTCAACACTCAGCAGAAATCCCCAGCCAAAGGAAACGGTTCCAAGTTTAAGCTGAACATCAGCATTCGGGCGATACTGCAGAAATAAGGGTGAGTGTGAGGGGAAAAAACGCTGCGTTATGGATTTAACTGAGAAGATTTCTACTCTAGTAAACGGTTGTTAAATATAGTCAATTCTGTTTCTAACAGGTTCTTTATTTAGAACCGGTTCAGATTTGTGATATAAAATAAAATCAGCGTGCGGTCTTATTAACGTGATTCAGTGCGTGTCTGTGTTTGGTTGTGTTGTGAGTATTTGTAGCGCACGTGTGTTGAGAAACGGATGATGTTTTCTTAATTTGCAGCAGGTGTGTTTTTCTCTTAGCATGTGTTTCCTTCAGTTGCAGCGTGTTGAGCTCTCTCAGCCACCGTAGTTTGACTCGGAGGTCCTGCTTAACCCGGAGCATGACTCCACCGGTCAGGCTTGTTGACCCGTCCACCTGAGCTCAGACATGAGGAGGACACAGATCAGTCTCATCATCTCATACTTCAAATGCATAATTGATGTGTAACAGCGTCGGGCGGCTCTCAGCAGAGGTCCTGTCGTCACCAGACGGGTAATTAGCACAACGAGGCCCTCGGCCGCTCAGGACACCGTAAACACACCTGTCCTGCTCTACCCACTGAGAGAGAGAGAGAGAGAGAGAGAGAGAGAGAGAGAGACTCCAGGAGCAGGACACAGATGAGAGAGAGGCCCGTTATCTAAACCGCAGATCACACACTCTGAAACAATGGATGATGGATGGATGGATGGATGGATGAATAGATGAATGGATGGATGAATGGACAGATAGAACAATAGATGGATGGATGTATAAATGGACAGATAGAACGATGGATAGATGGACAGATGGATGAATGTATAATTGGAAAGATAGAACAATGGATGGATGGATGGATGAATGGACAGATAGAACAATAGAAGGATGGATGGATGAATGGACAGATAGATAGATGGATGGATGTATAAATGGAAAGATAGAATGATGGATAAATGGATGGATGAATGGAAAGATAGAATGATGGATGGATGAATAGATGGATGGATGGATGGATGGATGAATGGACAAATAGATCAATGGATGGATGGACAGATGGATGAATGTATAAATGGAAAGATAGAACGATGGATGGATGGATGATGAATGGATGGATGGATGGATGAATGATGAATGGACAGATAGAACAATGGATGGATAGAACAATGGATGGATAGAACAATGGATGAATGGATGGATGGATGGATGGATGGATGAATGGACAGATAGAACGATAGATGGATGGATGGATGGACAGATAGAACGATAGATGGTTGGATGGACAGATAGAACAATGGATGGATGGATGGATGGATGGATGGATGGACAGATAGAACGATAGATGGTTGGATGGACAGATAGAGCGATGGATGGATGGACAGATAGAACGATGGATGGATGGATGGATGGACAGATAGAATGATAGATGGTTGGGTGGATGGATAAATGGACTGATAGAATGATAGATGGACAGAACAATGGATGGATGGATGAATGGACAGATTGAACGATAGATGATGAGACAGGTGGATAGACCAATGAATGGATGGACAGATGAATAAACTTATGGATGGACAGACAGAATTATGGATGAATAGATAGATAAACAGATGAATGGATGATGGATGAATTGACAGATGGATGGATAAAACGATGGATGGATGAACGATAAATGAATGGATGAATAGATGGATGGATGGATAGAATGATGGATGAGTGGATGGACGGACGGATAGAACGATAAATAGATGGATGAATAGATGGATGGCAAAACATAACCACAAAACTTAATGACAAAAATAACGAATGAAAGTCTCAAACACCCTCCCCGTCTGTCATTGGTTGAAAAAATACAAAGCCCCGCCCCCAAACTCATGGCATTGGTTCAGCCAGTCCAGTCAGGACACTCAAAGTAACAGATCCCATCAGATTAATGCAGTAAAAACTGCAAAAATCACAAACTGTACTTTTAAAAGCTCCAAAAATAATATTTATGTATTTGAATATCATATAAAAATGTCCAGGATTACAGTTTTAACATAAACTAATAAACTTAATGTGATGCACATTGGTTAAAAACTCCTTCATCCTCCTGAGATCTTCCAGATGCGTCACATTCGGCCCTGGTGGTCATTAGAGACGCACTGATTGTAATATGTAAATATCTGAGGAACTTCCTCTTAATGTTGATGTTTATGTGTTATCTCTTTCAGGCGCAGCGCCCAATCACATCAAAGAGACGTTTATTCATGAGATTATGACCAAAATGGTCAAAAAACACACAGCTACAGCGCTTAGCTATCTCAACACGTTAGCGCTCGGCCTTATACGGTAAGAACGACACCAGATGATGAAGTTGTGAAGCATGTAGTGAACTGAAGATTTACAGCAGGATATTTCTAGAAAGGCCAGAAACTGCAGTGTTTACCCGTCTTTGAAATATTTCAACTGGCTCGCCCCAATAATGAAATGCTGCTGTCGTAAATACTTTCCATCTTTAAAACTGCATCCAAACTACACGGTACGGAGCTCCACAGAGCATTTACAGGACTAGATCACCTCAGGATTAAAACTTCCGGATCATTTACTACATTTATCATCCTATTATCACCCTTCTTCAGGTTTTTGAGGAACACACTCCAGGATGTTATTCCATATAGACTTCAATGGGGTCCAACGGGTCGAAGGTCCAGATGTGAGTTTCAGTGCAGCTTCAAAGTCTCGACACGATCGAAGCTGAGGAATCGTCCTCAACCTGACCTTTCACCCTGATTACGTAATGTGTGTCGCATCACAGCCTGTGCAAGACCAGCATTAGTGGATAAAGTGTATAAGTGTGTATTTTGTTGTAAATGTCGG